>NW_027109687.1:1255437-1269033 GCF_000696795.3 Halyomorpha halys
GAAAGACGTAACATGACGCACATTCATAACGAATTACAGCTAGAAACTGTACAACACATCACACGGAGACATATCAAATTCTTTGACAGTCTCCCTGCTTCCTTCAATCCAGTATTCCAATCTATCAACCCATCCCCTTCATGCGAGGTGGGAGGGCAGGAAAGGTTCCAAAAATCCTATCAACATCACCTCACCTTATAACTCCATCTTCTAATGCACCCCCTCTCTCTCCTCTACACTTATTTTCGACTTCTGGCAGTTTTTTTTATTATTTTACCACTATCTATTGTCTTTAATAATTAATGTTTTTATTTTCTCCATCTTCTATGCGAATCAACATGAGGAGGCCCCTCACCTCCGGATTTTAAAAATAGGACCATTTAGAATGGTCATTTCACAAATAATAAATAAACACTACAGATAACCTTAAAATACCAATACGATTTATTCCTTTTTTCACATAATGAAGCATTCACTAATTAATTGTTTTTCTGTTTTAGAGGGACCGGACAAAAAAAAAAAAAAAAGGCCTCAGTATAAATAATCCTTCCTATTTTGTTTCTCCTGCCGTAAGGCCCGGCGGCTGGCACCTTGTCCGGACTTGCATTCCTCCTTCGTGCCTACAGATATAGTATCCTCTTGAGTGAAGTTACCATCCCAGAGGACTTACGGCTGCCACCGGTAAGACAGCCTGTATACTCAGCTGCTAACCAGTTACCTAACCCATATTGAGTACGCATTTGTGGAGGCCTTTTGGTCAAAGGTACCTCACCTTATCAATTGGAGTCAAATCTTACGCCATCACCCCGACCTGATTTGAACACGCAACCATCTAATTGTCGAGGAGGTTGTGCTCCACTTAATAATGTGAGGTACTCCTGATCAGAAGACTTCGACAATGAGTCTTATAGGTCCCAGCCATAAGTCCTGTAAGAATGGTAACTTTGCTCTGCAGGGTATTTTGTCTGAAGTCGCGGGGGAGGTATGCAAGTCCGGACTGGGTGCCAGCCGCCGGGAATTGCAGGAAGAGTAACTTCGTTCTATAGAATACCGTGTCAGTAGGCATGAAGGGGTATGTAAGTCTGGACAAGGTGCCAGCCGTCGGGCCTTGCGACAGGAGAGATAGAATGGGAAGGATTATTTACACTGAGACCTTGCAATTGCCTCTAAGTCAATTCTCTGGGCTATTAAACATCATCAAAAAGTAGCACGTATTTTCAGTAAAACACACGTGTAAAAACAACGCCTAAGACGTTAATTTTCAGTGGATCAGCAGACTCTATTATAATCTTTATTAATTCAAATAATACATTTATGAATATTACGATATGTTATATATTTGTTACAATTGTGAATTTAAGGAATATTTCAAATATTAATATTAACATTTGCCTGATGTCAGTAGTAGTTTCCGTGTTAGCTGGTAGGTTGCGTCATGCCGAGCCATAGCTGTTTTGGTGGCTGTATTACATACAGTATAGACCAACAGGAGCGGTGTCGCTATAATAACAATAAAGGAAACGCGCTCCAGGAATCGCTTCGCCAACGCCAGTCAAGCTGGTTGGATTGAAACCGGTTTGGTGGTTTCTTTATTCCTTGTTAAGATTGCTCGCATCGAGTTAATTTATTCTCTCGAGTGGTTATGACGGGGCCTGATCATCTAGTGGAGTATCTTCTATAAGTTTGTTTATTTGGATAGTCTGTAACTTTTTCCATTTGTCTCTAGTAGTCGGGTCTTCAAATGTTTACACTAATGGTAGGATCAGTAACCAGGTCTTGTACATGAAGGAGTATATCTTGATAAATATTTGGGATCAGTAACTAAAGTTTAATGGTACTTGAGGTGACTTTAGATGTCGAGAAGACGACTTCACAAGTAACAAACCATTGGAAACTTTAAACTCCAGTAAGGGGACATTGTGACGGAAACTTTCACGCCACATCTGCACGTCCGCCTTTACAGTAAATACAAAATTATACGACCTACTAATCAACTTTCATTCTTTTTCTAATATTTAGAACTTTTCGAGACCATCTCGATGTTATTGTAGATAGGTGCGTAACAAGTAACATCCATGACAATGAATGAGAAGAAGAGTCCACGTGTAGAATTCATATTGAATCATAGATTTTGCCCTCAAGTATAATTAAGCAACGTAGAGATTCCTGTATACGAAGATATTAGGTATTTAATTTGTTGCCTTAACAACTTGACTGATTTGAAGAACGCACATGAAACTAAAATGGGAAGAACAGTACTTATGTATTAGAATTCCCGAACTATGTTTCACTAGCTAAGGGTTAACATCTACTGTATTATTATTATTATTGAATCACTGGACACCGATTTTCGCTCAGATAAACAAACCTCCAATGGATCCTATCAGTTGGCGCCGTGGCCTTAATCTGCATTAACACAACTCAGTTTGTAGTGTCAGGTTATAACACAACAGAAATGAAGTTCGAGGAAGGGGTTAGTCCTTAAGTACCGAAAAAACTAAACAGAGTAACCAGATTACAATCTTATTGACCACTATTACAGACGTGCAGAGCTATCTTTAACTAACTGTATAAATGTTTACACAAACTAATATATGTAACATACGAGACTGAACTCTGAGGTTTAGCTAAAACCTTCAAACCCAAATCATTCAGTCCTATTAGTCAAAAATATTGTGAATAATTGTATATGAATCATTCTGTTACAAATAATGTAGTATATAAGGTGTTAGACATTACAAAATTTCAGAATCTGCTAAAGAATATTATAATAACTGTTATCAGACTGGCTTAATTATAAATCCACTGACAGACATACTAAAATGCTATAGGAACCCATAAAGTTCATCCACACTTAGGAGGTGATGGTTCTTGATAAATGTTGAACCAACTTGCACTCCTGATGAGAGATAAGATACTCTTTAGCAGACAATAAATTTGCTTATTTTAAAAAAGATTACCAAGGATTTGAAGACTGGAAATTTCGTTTACAGACAAAGTTTATTTAAAGTAAGTTATTAATAAAATAAATATTTTTGAAAAAATGAAATATAATGTTTTTATTTTGTAAAATGTTTATTAAATATTGATTTTGGATCTACAGATATTGGTCAAAATATCATAAACAAATATATGACGCATGATAAATACATAAATTGAACTAGATTAATTACATGCAACATATCTTACCTAAATACAATTGATAATTTTGATTAGGAAGCCACGCATTTAGTCATATCAGTTTGATAAAAAATAAAAATGGAATTCCATAAATTATTGTTCTTTATATGGACAATAATACAGACTTACAACTTTTATGTTAAAGGACTTGAGATGTCTTAATTGGTTACAAGGAGAGTACAGTGGCTTACCTCATTTCTTTAATTTGATGAAAGCGAGGAATTATATGTTGCTATCTTATAAATCTAAATTTCATAAAGTTTCTACAATCATGAGAATTTTTATAACCCGTTGATAAGCCATAAGTAAGTTTAATGATTGTTCCATAAACACTTACTCTATGGGTTGGCAATATTGCGCTTGTTGTGCCTCTTATTTTCAGTGGTTCCCGGTGTTGGGCTCTGTAGTGATGTCTCCTCAAGTTTTAAATGGCTTCCACCCCAGGTGGTTGTCAGTCGGAACCTTCTCCATAGAAATAGGTTTCTTATCAGGTATTTGTGTGCAAATTACCTTTAAAAGTGTTTAAAATACAGTTAATTTTACTAATATTTTGTTTTGTGTTTAAAAAATGGCTATTTGTTGCTTATAGTGGATTTATAAACAGTTATTAGTCAAGTGTGATGTTTTAGTTCATATCAATAATGGCGGATCGTCAAGATGTGTTTATTTTATATATAATGAATACAGATTTGTATTTTTTACTTTATTTATTGTGGTATTATTAGCTGTTTCAATCCGTATACGCATTTTTGTGTTTTCTGTTATTTCGGTTTTCTTTTATAACCTGCTCAGTTTTTGTGTTTAAACTGTATGATCGCAATTTAGTTGTAAATCATTTTCAGGCAAGTAATCGCGTTATTATTGAGTAAGTAAGTGAAATCAATAGGTTGTATCACGCTTTTTCGATGTTACTATTTTGTCCAAAAAGTGTAATGAGATTAGCAGTGACAACACGTGAATTTTATTAAGATTACTTTTGTGTTCTCACCTTCCATAGCTTTATTACTTGTTTTCTTTGTGAATATCGTTAACGGTTAATGATGCAAAGTTGCTAGTTAATTTCTAAATGCTTCTGTCCCCTACAGTATTATTTCCAAGTGTTATATTAATAATATTGACATCTAGCCATTGTCTCCTGTTTAATGTTTCTTACTTCCAGTTTTTCACTGTTTCATTTATTCTAATGACTAGCTTTTGGATATAAGTGTTGGAACCCATTAATATAATAATATATTAATATGTTGATAATTTTAAGTATTGTCAACTTTTTTACTTAATGTTTTTTCCAAGTCTGTTTATCTGGAATTTTTGAAAACATTTATTTTAATCTTAATCACACATGTAGTAAACAAAAATTGTAAAGGTCAGATTATTGCCTTGGTTTGACAAGATCATGTGTGACAAAAAGGTGTTTTCTTTTAGAAATTGCCCACAACAAATTTATTAAATCAAAATTAATTTCAATACTATTGGTAGAAAAATTAAGGATCAAGTACTGGCGACATATAGTTCTTTTTTAAGACTACTTTGAATCGAAAAATTGTTACTTCAAAGCTCTATTTCTCAAAACTATGGTTACAGTCTTTCGATCTTGTCAAATATAACAATATAGTAGAGCATAATATCTTTTTAACTTAATCAAAATTTTTTGGTGTCCAACATGAAGCAGTCATGATTTTAATTCCATTACAATCTAGAACACTAATCATACTTACGCTATATTTCTTAGTTCAGTTGTTGTGGTTAATTGCTATTTTAGTAATATAGATATTATTACCTTGTTAAAATTGTAATTTTGTTACTAAAAATATTTTTGACTAGTTCTTTTAACATGTTGATTAATGTAAAGAAACTCTCTTGGAGTGTGGCTACAATTTCTTGAGAGTACAAAACCTTTAATCCCAGCCATTTTTACTGGATTCCCCCGACTATATTAAAAAGTTTTCAATTTTCTCTACGATATTATAAAATATTTTGTTCCTCCTTACTCCTTCGAATATAAGCTTTTCACTTGTGGATGTTCTCATAGCAATAATTTTTTTTGTTCATACTACATTTTATTTATAAAATCTAAATTTCATATTGTATTAGTATTTATTTTTAAATTTTTGTAATCTTTGAGTAAATGTTTTTCCTTAAGTTTTGCAGTTGAGGTTGATTCTCTAATTTTGCAACTTACTGAGTTTTTGAATTATTAATGGAAGTGATAACCCTCACATGAGGACATCTGTGTGCTTAAGGTCATGTTTTTAAAAATATAGTTTGTGATATGAGACTCTCAAAGCAATACTAACATAACTAAAAAAATCTATCTTGAAGATTTAAATTATTTTTATTTTATATTAAAATTTGTTTTTTCTAAATATTCAAGTAAACTATTAGGTATTTATTCATGATGATGTATTTTTCATTGTTTTTTTGTTTTTTTAGGAAGTATACATTTTAATATAAAGTGAAAATCTCTTGAAATTCATTTTCTTAAAGGTTATATTTTTGAGTTATATTATTATTTCATTATTAGTGTGACATATTCAATAGAGATTTAAACAATTGTTATATTGTTTGATCATTCAATTTCAATGGCAAAATTTTAAAATAAGAATTCTTAATAAAACTAAAACTTACTATGTACCTCTGTAATTGCTACATTCAAACCTGTCTTTTTTTTTTTTTTTTTTTTTTTTTTCGGTGTTGCACAGATTAATTTAGTTTATCAAAACAGGATACTTCTGACTCAGTCTATTAATTTCTGTTCTAGAATTTTTCACTGCTCTGAATATAAGCCATCTGTCTCTTCAGCATTTCATTTTCATTTTGAGCCTCTTTAATAGCTATTTCTCTATCCAAAATATATGACTTCTTTTGTTTGTTCCTTATAATAAATTTAAGAGTGTTTTAATATGACCCTTTGATATTGTTTTGGATTTCAGCCAGCTTTTCTCTCCATTTATGCATGTATATTATTATATATCTAAGCATTTTGGACCAAATTATAGTAGAATTTATGTTTATTACCATTCTTATAATTATTTGAAAAAACATAGTTTACTTAAAATTATTTATAAAGTATTATGGTTCTAGTCTTATTGTTTTATTATTATCAGAGATTAGGGTTCATATTTACCTTTATTGAGTAGTTTTATATGTGATAACTAAGTTTAAGTCTACTTTTCGCTGCTTTACTTAAATAGTGGCATATCTCACAAAAATAAAGTTTTAGTTTTATATTGTAATGACATTTTCGAAAGATATCACTGTTAACTGCAGTTTCTTTCTCTATTTTGGTCCCTCTATAGATTATTCCAGAGCTAGTAGGATTGTCAAAAACTAACCATAGGGTAGAATCTAAAGAATAGGTCTCAACCAAAATTGTTTTATTCTTGCCAGATGTGCTACTAATCACGTTAAGCAGAAATATATTGCTAAAGAAAAAATATTTTTGTTGTTCAAATAGTCTATTATTCCAGTTTAAAACTTGGTAACACTATATTCTGTTGTTGGCGTATAACCAACACTGTTGTTGTTACTGATTTAATTGGATCACTGCTGTAGACTTCACACTCTCTGGAGGGATACTTAACTTCCAATATATCAGTTTCAGTTATGGTCTGGGTCTAAATAAGCATAAATATAAATCATTTATAGTGTCAGGTTCATACAGATAATAAATGTCAACCGTTTTCTCTTCAGAACTATTAAATATCATTTGTCATACTTATCATTTAGTATTTGATGAATTTTATAGGTTAAACATTTTATTGAATTGGTGAAATGAATTGTACCTGTTCTATGAAAACATTTATGCAGTTATTAAGACAGGTTTCTTGTTATTATAGATGTTATGCTTGCCTAAAGCTTTACTTATTACCACTTTAATAAACAAACATTTCAATACTTCTATGACCAATTACATATCTATTTCTTTTAGCCAATAAAATTTGAGCCAAAGATTATCCCACGTATTGTACTTTGTCTCTCTGGTTCCACAAGTACTTCCTTTCTTGCACCAACATAATAAATTTTTCACAATCCATATTTGAACAGAAACCTAGGTGGAAAACACAGCTGTTCATATAAAAAATCCAAACACAACTGGATCGGTTCGCAGTTTGCAGCATTACTCGAGACAATGGACAAACCACGAGCTGCTAATGGACGTTATTGTTATCCCCTGTTGTTTGAACCATTCACCCATTTCCGTGCATAATCATTTCAAATTGCATTCGTAACGTTTTGGTTCCAGTGGATGTGAGGACTAATTGATGGAACGCAACTTTTTTTGTATGATACCACTAACTATACCACTATACCAGAAATTATTATATTTAAAAAAATTAAACTACAATCTAGGCAGTAGATGAAAAAAGGAGGATTAGAGCTTGTGCCCTTTTTGCATATACCACCTCACTTGTTATCTATCTCTTCACCAGGACTCCTGACTTCCCTCAGAGTACCTTTTGAGTTAGCAGCACCCAATATTTAGGGCTTGAAATTGTAATAATGTCAAAAAGATATTTGAATCTTGATTCACAGCTTCCAATGTTTATTAAAGATATAATGAAATTCCCATCTGAGACAGTATCATACAGTTTTTCCATGGTAACAAATCCTTTGAAAACAAATTCGTAGTGTAGATACATAAAAATACCAATAGATAGTTTATGTTAGTTAGCCTAATTTTGTAAAACAGGCATATTGGTATTCTATCGTTGGTATGCTATAAACTTTGTGCTACAAGCCATGTCACTACTTTCCATGTTCTATTCTAATTATAGTATTTACAATACTGACTTTCATTAACTTTTTTGACAAATAACATGTAATGTATCATCTTTTTTTTTTTTGTTATTTTTTATAGTATTAGAAATGTTTATTATAGTTAGGACAATAGGTGACTTTTTTTTTTTTTATAGGTCGCAATGACGAGTTCAGAAGATGTTTTGCTCCAAGTGGGGCAGGTTCGGTACAAAAAAGGAGATGGAACTCTGTACCTCATGACAGAACGGCTTGCCTGGATACTTGACCACAAAGATACAGTTTCTGTCAGCCATAGATATTCAGACATCAAATGTAATTATTATTATTAATCTTGTATTATTTTTGGAACATTCGCAAAACAAACATTAAAATCATAAAACACCATTAAATAACAAACCAGTCAATATTTTCCACTGCAGGAATGAATTGGGACAGAAAAATACAAGATAATATAAAAATAGCCCATAAACAGCTCATCTTGTGTAAAGGGGCCATAAAAAGATCCATCAAGTTGATACAATACATTCATCTAATTCTTAATTGGCCATTTATAAGACAAGATAATTTTTTTTTTTTTTTGTCCTGATGAGAGCAGAATTGGGAAAACATTGGGTGGCTAAACATGAAAACAAATTTTATTTTTCCTTTAACATGGCTACTCTACTCTCAATAAAATTGATTACTGACCATTTTATTGCTGGGCTCTTTCCATTGCACCCTGTTTCCTAATTCAAATCTATCAGCTTAAAAGTACCTCTGGTCTTATAATCATATTTTATTATATAATAATCTGTTTTAAAATAATGTTTTATCTTGTTAAAGGTTCTGTTCCTTTTCACTTATCATTTATTGCTATGGAAATATTTTTTTATGTTTTTGATGATTTTAAAATACTAATATTAGATGAAAAGTTTCGATATTTCCTTCTCTGTAAATGACTTACTTATTATTAGCGTTAGTTATATGCTAATGTTTAATTGTAGGAAAATTGTAGAGTTCAAGATATATCCCATTTTATATTGTATTTAATTAATTAATTAATCCTATTGTAATGTATGATCATTTGTAGTGCAAAAGATCTCTCCTGAAGGAAAACCAAAGATCCAACTTCAGGTTGTGCTCCATGACAATACCACGTCTACATTCCAGTTTGTGAATCGTGAAGGAACACCAGCAGCAATAAGGGAAAGAGATAAAGTCAAAGACCTCCTAGTCACACTCTTACCTAAATTCAAAAGAAAAGTAAACAAAGAACTTGAGGAAAAAAATAGGTAACTTTTATTTCTATCTAATTATCAGATAGTTATAATTATTCCTCCTTTAATAGTATTTATTCAAGTATATATGTTTGAATTTTGTAACAATAGAATTTAACCTAGCATTGTATATTGTATTAATAGAAACTTTTCATATTTTCAGGCTCTTATCTGAAAATCCTGGTCTTCTTCAGCTTTATAAAGATCTAGTTATGACAGAAGTTGTTACATCTGAAGAATTTTGGTCTACCCATGCCAAACCATTTATGAACAAAATTGATGCATCAAAGCAGCAAGTTGGTGTTACTGGAGCTTTCCTTGTGAGTAGATCGTTAATTATGCTTTCATAGTTTTAAATCGGTAATTGGTTAAAACTGCATATATGATAGCCTTTGAATGAATTTCAGAATTTACATCCCTGTTTTAGTGTGATAATTCTTAGTTAGCCTAATCTGTGAATAATAATATGTGTGTATAGTTAAAAAAAGTTTTCATGTATAATTCTCCTTTTCTCAGTTGGCCCTGTTGTAATTTACTTATCAGATTCAGATGTTTGGAAATAGGGCGGATCTAGGTTGATTGAGGTAGTCAGTTAACTGATTTTCTATAATGAGGTAGGCTTTTTCTGTTTAAGAGTTTGTAAGCTGATATGTTTATATATTTATGTATTTGTACATCACCCTTATTATTTATCATTTTTATGCGTATGATTAACAAATTTATCTATCCTTTTTCCATTGTTTTCTGCTTATACCTAGTAGGATGACGACAATATCATCAACGACTGGACAACTAAAATAAACTTTAAATACATGGCTTAGTAAACTTTTCTATGTGGTTCAAAATTCTTATACAATTCTCTTTCCTTGCTACCTTTCACTCTTCCTCGACAACCTCCAAAATCATTCATACAAAAAAAGTTTTCTTTGAGATTCCAATACTTGCTTAGCCATCATAGTTCATGATAAGTAAGAACATGCTTTGCTACAAAACAATCTTTGTTTTTTTAATCTTTCACTAGTAAGCCCAAATCACCTGTAGGTCTACATAGTATATGTCAGAATTTTTTCTAATCTGATGGCAAAATAAGAGTCGATTAAAAAACATTTATTTGTAATTTTAAAATAATTGGGAATTTCTACATTTTATATCATCCATGTTAAATTTTAAATATTTAAAACAATTAACTGTTTTAGGCTGATATTAAACCTCAAACTGATGGATGCAATGGTCTCAAGTACAATTTAACACCTGATATAATGGAGTCAGTATTTCGGACATATCCGGCAGTCAGGCAGAAGCATAAAGAAACAGTTCCTCATAAATTATCAGAAGCTCAATTTTGGACTAAATTTTTTCAGTCTCATTATTTTCATAGAGACAGAATTAATACTGGTTCTAAAGATTTGTTTACTGATTGTGCAAAAATTGATGATCAAGGTATTATGGATATTTTATGTTATTAGGCATTATTGTTAATTTTTTCAAAAATGAAAAATAATATCTTTTCCTTTAATATTTATTTTACTTGTTCTTTACAGTTTTAAATAAGGAAACCGAAAGTGTCTCTGACCCACTGGTTGATATTTCTAAATTTGAGGATGTGAATCTTGGGGAAGGATATGGTTCACTTCCAGATAAACCTGGCAGTCAAAATATCGTTCACCAAAATATGATTAAAAGGTATTTTGCTCTTATATTAAGAATACTACCATATTTTCATGCCAATTAGAAAGAATTTGGAATTTATGTTTTTATGTATTAACAAAAATTAATTTATTTCTAAATGGGTACTTCAGAATACTTATTCTGTTTTTAATTATTTGTTACATTTTTATAAGAATGTATTTATTATATGTTTTATCAGCTATTAATTTGTTATTGTTAGATAAAGTTAAATTATACTTTTGTAATTATTACTGTGTAACCAAATTAATCAATGTCATGTTGATTTATTGTGTGAGATAAGTGACACATTTGTACAGTATGAAAAGAATCATTAAATGAACACTCTTCCCATCCTCTTGTAGTTAAAGGGATTTTAGGCATATAGGTTGCTGAGTAACAATACTCTTCATTATATCTGAATGGTTGTTGATTAGATCTGATGGTTGTTTATATTTATCCATTTTCGAATCTATAATCTGTTAAATAATTTAATCTAAATGGTTATGTAACCAATGACTCGTTAGTGGAAGAGATGTTTGATGTCTTTTTCACCTCCTAGCTTTGGAATATGAAAATACAATGGCTAATAACCATTAACACTTCTACTTAGTGTTAAATGATTTCTAGCTTTTGTTACATATTAATTAATAAGGCAGTGAAAATTAGTTACTTATAGTTTGTAATTAGTGCAAATATTATCTTAAAGCAGATTACTATCACCTACATTTTTTTTGTGTATCAGAATAAAATTTATTTCTTTGCCAATGACTTTCATGATTTTTTTTTTTTTTAGTTTACTAAAAGTTTTAAAATTAATTGGTAAAACCTAGCCTGTTAAGAAGATCTCTTTATTTTAGTGGTTTTACTGTTTTTATTTACTTGCGCCTCAAAATATTGAGTTTTATATGTCTTGTATTGTAGGTAGAGTATTCTGACTCTGACTCATTCTTCAGATGCTTAACTAAATCATATAACTTGTATATATTCTCAATGAGGATTAAACTATTTATTTTTTACTGCCATTTGGATTTATTTTATCTTCTTAAAAGCTTAAAATAAGATTTAACTAGTTTTTGTGTTTTATTATTCAGGTTTAACCAGCATTCGATTATGGTATTGAAAGCATGTCAGAGCCAACAGGAATCTCTGAGTGGAAATGATACCATAAGTAATGGAGCCTTATTAAATGGCAATTCTCCTCTAAAACCAGACGATAAATCCAGTGAGCCAGTTTCCAAAAAAGTGAGTTACAACGATTAGAAATCAGTTTATTATAACTTATGTTTTTAATAGATATCTTAAAGATTTTTCTTCTTTTTAGGCTAGAATACAAGAGAAAATAATGTATGATGACTTGGATGAAAAAAGTGAATTATTGAAACATCATAGCCCTGTCAAACTTAACCTTTCAAGAGTAAGTAGTGATATTTAGTATTTGTGATATTTCTTGGTATTGGTTAAAAAAATTGGTCAGACTAAATTTAAGTTGTATAAGAACTAAATTGTACACAAAGAGGTGAGAATGTGTGTTTATAATAAATAAAATGGTGATGTGGTTGACTGTTGGTGCTACATTTCATCAACGGTTAAGTTCAGAAATAGAACATACAGTAATGAATTGTGTTGTTTGATGAGTGCTAACATTTGAGCTTAATTATTTGCCTTCATCAGGAATAGGTTAAATAAAATATAAATGATAAAACTAGAAGTGATGTTTATGAAAAAGTAAATATAAAATATATGAGTTATGTTGGACTAAAAGAAATAGTTGATAGAAGCATGAAAAAGTATATAATAAAAGTGCTAATAGGATGTTAAAACATGGTACTTCCACTTCTTTTTGAGTGGTGATTATGGATTTTCTCTTTTAAGTTTGGGTTTCCTTTTGTCTATGCCAGAAATAAATTTAAAGTGCATCTTAATTTTGTTTGTTGTTTTTTTTCGTAGAATTTGAAATAATTTTATATTTCTAAATTAAAATTTGAATATCTAATTTTTTTTAAATGATGCTAATAGTACATAAAGAGGTCATTGGTAATTTTAAAAAAGGAATCAGGTAGTCATGTGAAAGTGCATCAATCTATTTCTGCTAGAGACCGTTTTAAGTTACTAAAAATTATATATCTCAATATCCTTCAATAAAACAAAAATCATATTGAATAAGCAAAAAATGAGTTTTCAGAAAAGCTCTTTGCTATTAAAAATATAAGCAAATGAATTGAAGATGAGTTTCAATAAGGAACTTAATTGTTAATGTCGGTAAATTTAAATAAAATCAGTGTTAATAGACACATAATACCAATGATTTGTTAGTGGAAGAGATCCTTTTATCTTTTTAAATAGAAAAATACTATTTACACTTCGACTCAGTGTATAATTTCTAGCTTTTATTGGATATTAGCTAGTTAGTGAAGATATAACAATTCAAAATCTATGCAGCACCAAAAACACTTCTTTTGTTTTATATTCAAACAAAAGATGTGTTTTTGGTGCTCCATAAATTTTGAATTGTTCTATCTTCACTAATTAGCTAATATCCAATAAAAGCTAAAATTATACACTGAGTCTAAGAGTAAATAGTATTTTTCTATTTAAAAGCTTATGTTTTGGTTTGTTTCAGTGTAATCTAAATAGTTATGTAACCAATGACTCGTTAGTGGAAGAGATGTTTAATATCTTTTTCACCTCCAAGCATTGGAATATGAAAATACATTGGCTAATGACCGTTTGAATT
>NW_027109687.1:1269764-1289382 GCF_000696795.3 Halyomorpha halys
TCTTTTTCACCTCCAAGCATTGGAATATGAAAATACAATGACTACTCCCAAAGTGCACTTCCTCTGGGTGTATAATTTCTAGCTTTTGTGATATAAGTAATTAATCGTTTAGTGAAAATAAGTCAGTGGCAACCAGGTCAAATATAATTCTTAATGTATGGGCCGCCTAAAACTTCTAATTTTTTATTTAAAGTTTTGGTTTGTGCCTGTATAATTTAAATGATTATCTAACCAATGACTCGTTAGTGGAAGAGGTGTTTAATATCTTTTTCACCTCCAAGCATTGGAATAAGAAAATACAATGGCTAATGTCCGTTTGCACTTCCTCTGGGTGTATAGTTTATAGCTTTTGTGACATAAGTAAGGTAGTAAAAATAAGCAACTATTCAATAACAACCAGGGCAAATATAACAATTCAAAATGTATTGAATGTCTAAAACATCTTGTTTTTTATTAAAATTTTCGGTTTGTGTCAGTATAATCTAAATGATCATGTAACCAATGACTAATGACTGTTACCTTGGTGTTTAATGGTTTCTAGCTTTTGTTCCATATTAATTATCAAAGCAAAGAAACTTTAATAACTTAAATACCCTTTCTAATTTCTATTAATATATTTATCTGAATTTGTTACTGGTATTAATTTCGGTAAGTTTTGTTATTGAAAGTTGTGTTAACTAATATGGTAAAGTGATGGAAATAATAGTATAATTGTTTATGAATTGTATGAGCAAATTATTCTATAATAGAAAAAACTTTAAACCTGGATATATCAATTTTAAGGTCTCCTTGATAAAGGCCCAAGGGCTAAAATGGAGAAAAATAGACATAGTTGAGAGAAAGAATCAAAAAATTTGTGTCTTAAATTAAATAGCTACTATCAAGCAAGAAATTATTATGTAATATATTAATAACCTAATATTACTTTAAATGTTAGATGGACAGATACCTAGAAGGTCCTGTGAAGAGTGACTGGACCAGCAGCTGTGAGAACGAGGAGCCTAGTGGGCCCGACATTGCCCTGGCTGCCTGTAGACTGAAAGAGGAAGCGAAATCCTGGCCGCTACACTATCCTAATCCTGCAGTACTTCCACCTGCTACTGCTGTAGCTGCTCTAGGGGAATTGACTCCTGGCGGGGCTCTTATGGTTCACCAGCATGATGAATCCCTTGCTCGTAAGTCCAATTTTATTCCTATTGCATTCCTGAAGAGTACTCCCAGGTGAAGAATACAGCAATGTGAATACCATTCTAGTCTTATGCTAAATGTACATCACTCAAATTATCCAGATAGACACTTGACACTATTAAGTTTCTTTCAGAGATATGAGGTGTCACTGTGTAAGTGATGGTATCCATATTGAAAATAAAAAGACTGATTCATTGACTTTAGTCATGTCAACTGGAAGGTTCTTCTTGGACTTATTATCTAAATTTTAAAGGTTCCAAATACAATTTATTATAATTGAAGGTTTCTCGAAACATTATACAGAGTACTAAACCTCATTCTAATTACTTTTTTTTTTTTTTAGTTTTATAAATGTGTAAGACTGATTTAGATTAAGGATAATTGTTAAATATTTCAGTATGACTATTATCTCCTTAAACTATCTGTAAGAGTTAATATTATTTAAATGTTGTAGAGTTGGTGAGCCCTAGTTTAGCCAAGGAAGTGACAGGATTATACTGCACTTGTTGCGAATTACTTCGCCATTTCTGGGCTTGTTTTCCACCCACATCTCCCGAACTTCAGACCAAGGCAGAGCAAATGCATAATGCAATAAGGAGGTTCCATCATGCTCGGATAAAACCATTTGAAGTAAGTTTTCATCTTAATGATCACCGAGTGTATCTTTAAGATGTTTCACTCTGATAGTTTGTAATTTATTTGAAATTATAGGACTAAAAATATTGACTTTTTAAACGACAAGTATTGGAATATAATTCATTAAATTTTGCAAGGTTATTATATTAAATTATTTGCTGTAATAATTGCCATGTAGGCTGCAAGATACAGTTAACAAGTTCAAGTTTTTAACTTTTTTAGTGCTCCAATGTTTAATGTAACTTTAAACTTGCTATTAGAAAAAAGAGGTAAAGAAAACAGCAAGAATAAAAAATCTATCGAGCGATTTTCATCCATAATTTTGGATAAGCTGCTTTGAATTGTAGCATAGTCCAGATAATAATTTATAAATGGTGTTCAGAGTGAATTTGCATTGAGTATCTTTCTATTTTGAATTTGTTTACTAGTTTCAATAATTAACTGAAATTTTAATTATTTATTTTCTGAATTAAAATTCTATTAGTGCTATCCTGATGAGTTTTAAATTTTAATACTTGATATTAATTACCAAAAGGAATTCAAGTTTATCATTCGGAGCTACAAATTGTGGTATTTCCCTCCTCTCTCCTGGACCCTTCAAGGGTTCTTGTAGGTTTATTTATATTATCTATGTTTTCTCAAGGATATCTTAATTTTATTATAAGAGCTTCAAACAATGTTATTAAAAGGCTGCATGATAGGCAGCTTGGTCAATTTAACCTATTTGTGTCTTCTATTACATTTGTATTTTTTTTCTATTTGCACTATTTGTTACACTATTATCAATCTTCTGATAAAAAAATTTACAATAAGTGAAATAGTAGACAAAAATGCGTTAAATTAATTAAGTTATATTTTGACAAAGGCAGAATAGCTTCCAATCTTTTAATAACTTCTTTAAAATTAAGATATCTTTGAGAAACCCAAATCGGCCAAACATTGAATTTATTTATTATTATAAGCAAATAAGGAAGGTGAGACTGCATCGATTCTTTTTATTTTAATTGGAAAACCTAATCAGTCCCTAAAAATAAATTAAATTCTATTTATTTTACCTATGTTTCTTCAGAAATCTCTAGTTTGAATATAAGCTTTTTCTAATCTTAAGCATTATTTTCTAGAATAAAGTGATGTTAGATTTTTCACCTCTAAGTCAGCAATTGACTTCACATTTGAATCAGCTGCTTAAGACTGCATATAATAAATATGAAACTTGGCAATCGAGGAGGAAACCGCTTGGTATCAGATAACACAAAATTCCTGTCTTTCTCCCTCCAGATCAAGCTATATCCTCTGAGTAAGTTAATTCATATTGATTGTAATATTGTTTGTTCATTATTTTTATCTTTCTTTAAAACCTAGCCATCTTTCACTTATTGGAAGAAATTATTCTAGCAATATACACTCACTCATATTTTAATTTTAGGACTGAGGACTATATAGCAGAGTCAAAGTAAGAAGACAGAATGTGTACTATAAAATTGTAATGAAATATTTTTTAAGAAATTGAAAATATTCAAAGGCTAATAGCCATTAATAAGACTTGTAATTTATTTGTACATAGGACATCTAGCCTCGTTAACATCTTAATGCTTGAACGAGAATTATTATTATCTAGTCCAAACATTGTTTTTATATACCACCTAATTTACTTTATTTCTTTTCCCCTCCCATCTGATTTAATTTATTTAGTTATAGATATTTCTATGCCAAATTACTAAGTTTTAAAGATGATGATGATGATCTATCATGGATGTTGTGAATAAAAGTTTCCTCGGCTCTTTTAAAAAGGGCTATTTTTCTATAAATGTTTTGTCATAACTATGCTGTTATATTCTTACTGTTTGTGATAGTAGTATGTATATGTGTACAGTAATAAGAGCACATTGATGCTTTGTTGGATATGATCAATGTTAATTAATATAAATTTACTAGATATTGTTCTGTTCCAAATTACTTGACCTTTACTTTTTATACTTGAATGTTTAACAAAAGTCAGGATTTTAAATTTGTTTTATGTTTATAGTTATACTTTTTCTCCCTGAAATTTAATCGCAATAATATGGATTGTAAAAAATTTCAATTCTAGTGAATTAAAGATTTTTATTTTTCTATGCATCTCCAGTCAATCTGTCATAAGTGATTTAAGTTTTGGTTAATATAGGAGAAGTGCTATGAAACTGCGATATATTTCTTTTTTAAATTTATTGTTTACCATTTCTTGTTAATACTTTTTAAAGTAGCATTACTGTTAAGATACATATTGTTGGTTTGGAAGAATAGTATTTTTCAATGGACATAAATCTGAAATATTTTCTTCATAGTCTTAGATGTTAAATTCTGTAATATATACACTTTATATTTTTCCTCTTTCTTAATGTTTTCAAAATCTGCATTCTCTATTATGAATTATAATAGTTTTTCAGAAATTTTATCTCAGGTTGTTTAGTACTCCTAGAAATACCATAATTATTACTGCTCAAGCTAAAAAAAAAAAAATCTAAATATCTTACCTTTTTATTAGGTCTATTATATATCGAGTTCTAATTATATTCTTCTGAGATATGATTCATTTCTTTGTCCAGGTTTCAGTTGATACTTTGGTTCTAAAATACATAAAGCTAGAAAGAAAATGTAGTTTTTATAGCTACATAACTAGCAGAAGTGTTTACACTAGAGTTTGGTGTATCGTTTCCCGACATAATTAATTAAGATAATTTATCAAATACAATGTTTTCTTGTAATGATTTATTCTTCCAAACTGATGATAAAGAAAGTCAAGATTGTTGACTGAAAATTCACTAATCCATTGTTTTTTCCATACTTGACAAGTTCTATAAAATTTATATGTTTATGACCTTTTTATAAATGAAAACTTTTTAACGAATGTTATGTTTCATTGAAGTAACAAATAAAAGCCATTGGTATTTATTCTGCATTGGCAAGTTAAGTATGTACAGTGTTTGTTTTTTTTTCTCTCATTAAGTTATAGTTGAGTAGGTTTACATATCAATGTTAAATATTGTGTTACCATTTTAAATCAAGCTTTGAGATAATCGAAACAGTTTCTCCATGTAAATGAAATAACTTGTTTCTTAATGTTTCCTTTGTAGTTATACAGTTAAGTGTGTTTATTTAAGATCTGTGTATTAGTTTAAATGGAAAAAGGTAGATTGTTTAATTGTAAATCCTTGTATAAATGTATGTTTAAAATATGTGTACCACAAGAGGAAATTTTATATTTCAATTTTTTTTTTTTTAGTCTTGAGTTTTCCTGTTCTCATTTTTGTGTATTAATATTCATTATTTTATTTTATGTTTGTCAAAAATAATATTCAGTCTTGAATCCAGATTGTAATTGAATTTCTTGCTCATTTTTATTTATTTTTTCTGAGTTTAATTTTTAAAGAACATTGTGGTCTTTTCCATGTTATTTTATAATAGATAATAAGAGGATATAAAGTCATAGTTAATAAAAATAGGCCACATCATTTCAATATGAAATATATATTTTCCCTGAACAACAGGTAAAAGTAAATAATTAAGAAAAAAAATTGTGTTAAAAAACTATAAAAACTCAGACTTTTTTTTTATTTTGTTGTTTGTTTAGTGATATATTAAAAGCACTGTTTTGTTCTCAATAGATGTTAAATGTTTCTTCATTATTGTTTATTTTCCTTTTTGTTCCCCTAAATTTAGCTCTTCAGTTTTTCACATCTTAACTATTTGTTGAAGAATTAAACTACTAGTCAGGACTAAGAGAAAGGAAATTCCACCAACATTTATAGATCATGTCAAATTGAAATTTCATTAACTTTATACATTGGCATATCAAGTATTGATTTTGTGACTCAATGGAACACTCAGTGTGTTATGCATTTAGATTAAAATATTTCAAGAACTAAAAATTGTAGGTGCATACTGATAGGGAAATGAAAATGTTCAGCATTTCATCCTTTTTGTGAGAAGCTATAATTTGAAATTGTATCAAGACCAAGGTGCTACGCTGAGGTACACTGAGGTAAAAAGTGGAAAAGATAATGCCACAAATGAAATGATGAGTTTTTTAATTACAATATCTTAAAATACTAGAAATTGGAGTGGGCTCCCAAGACTAACTTTTTTTTTGTACTATTTGATTTAACTTTTTAACTAAGCTTTTGCTGATTCATTAAACTTATGCTTCATTTTGTGTCCTTTTTAAGGATATCAAATTTAGTAAGAATTTGTTCTGGGCCAATTTTGGAAATTAAAGGATTCGTTCATAATTAAAGAGTCATTTACAAACAGATTCATGAATTTCCAATCTGTCGATAGATTTGTTGTTAAGACCTTCATAAAAGTCATTGCCTTAATCAATTTTCATTTAATAACAATGTCGCAAACTACTTAATTATTATTTATTATAAGATTCTTTTTGGTGTAAAAATCATTATCTATAGTATAATTAATAAATTAAAAGAAATGAATAAATAAACAAAGGGAATTGTGTATGTCAGGCACTGGTTGGATCTACCATTTGCTGTAATTGTAACAGAGGATAGAATGTATATCCTAATATATTTTCCTTGTAGTTAGCAATCTTGCGTATGCCATGACTTTTTGTTTGCCCTATGGTCTCATGCAAGCTGAGAATTGGAAGCTATAAATAATAATCATATTATTTAAAAGTTGCTTTGAAATCAAATTGAACTCCGCTTCGGAGTTTAAATTAAAACTAAAAGCAGTGTAAGAGAAATTATTATATCTCAAGGGTGTTATTGTAAAATAAAAATTAATAGCAGAACATTTGTTTTTCAATTACTACATCTCAAAATTGAAGTAATACCTGAAATTCCTTAATTGAAATAATATTCTTTTATTTGTTTATTTTTCTTTCTTTAAAATTTTGTGTAACCAATAGAATATTTGTACATTTATGTATGTAAATTATCTTGTTTCTATTATTACACCATTCAAAGCTACCATAACGGAGAGGATTTAAGAAGTCTCTTTACAGAAAAGGGATAAATTTGAAACTACCCTAATGTCTGATATGCAATTTTTCTATT
This sequence comes from Halyomorpha halys, assembly GCF_000696795.3. NCBI lineage: Eukaryota > Metazoa > Arthropoda > Insecta > Hemiptera > Pentatomidae > Halyomorpha > Halyomorpha halys. The sequence goes on from NW_027109687.1 coordinate 1,276,640, forward strand.
TTACAAACAATAAATAACTCAGTGGAGTGCTAAATATTGGAAATGCCTGTTCTATTGAAGTCATTAGAAGACATCTATCATGTCAGAGAACAATTTGAAAAATGGGAAACAGATTTTTCCAAGGCAAGAAAAATGCTTTATTCAAAGTTGCCATAACATATTGGGATGCTGTAACAGGGTGATCTGAAAAGTTTCCAACCTAACAAAAATACAAGACATTTTTTCTGAATTTTATTTTTCAACATAGTCTCCTTGTAACTCTACAGTTCTCCCAGCGATGCTCCCATCTCTGTAACCATCCAAAAAGTACTTAGCGTTTTTCTCTGCAAAATAATTTTTCACAAAGGTGATTGCCTCTTCATTTGATGAAAATCTGTCTTCCAAACGCAATTTTTAGATGAGGGAACAAAAAAGAAATCGCTTGGGGCTAGATCTGTTAACGCAAGATCTGGTCAAGCAGTTCAAACCGTAATTGGTGGATTTTCACCATGGCAACCGCTGAAGTGTGAGATGGTTTCACCCATTTCTAAATGTTTCATGTTTCTGGTTTCATCCATACCTAAATGTTGATTTAATATGTGACAAACACATTCTTTTGACATGTTCATAACCTCTGCTATTTATCTCACATTAATTCAGCAGTCATCTAGCACCATTTGGTGATGTTTTCGTCAGTAGTTTCAGTTTTTGGACGTCCCGAATGTTCATCATCTCCCAAGCTCTTATGGCCATGTTTAGATTCAGCTGCCCAAAATTTCACTGTGGTAAATGATAGTGCAGAGTCCCCATACACAGGATCCAACTCATCTTTGATTTGTGTAGGCGTGTTGCCTTTCAAAAACAAATATTTAATGACAGCTCGATACTCGATTTTGTCCATTTTCACAAAAACACATCAACTCACTCAAACGATTGTTACATATACACCACGTCCAAAACGGCTGAAACTTTGGTAGATAACTGTCAACAGATGAGCAACGAAATTCACTTGCTTTTATTTACCAGTGCTGCTACCTTCACGTTGCGGTCGGAAACTTTTCAGACCACCCTCCTACACAGCATACCAATCAAACTTATAAGATAAACACTGACATAAAAGAATCAACAAAGGTACAATATTTTCACAATGCCCAGTTCCTTTTTGTATAATAAAAATATAGGATATTTTAGAATAGAGGATAGAAATAGATTATAGAAAACTAGTTAACAACTGCAAAGGAGAAAAATGTGTTTTTATAATAAATTCATTTTATATTATGCTGACTGTGCCTCCTGGTTTCACCCATGTTAAATTTGTATCATGGGTCATTCTCCCAGAAAGAAAACCACAATATGGTGTATGAGTGGCCCAGAGTATTTACAAGATCGATGGAAAAAGAGTACATCAAAATTATAAATTTGTTAAATTGGTGGTGATAACTAAAGGGCAATGTTTAGGTCTGGCCGAGAAGATCAAGACGAGAGAGATTTTAAAACCTTATGTAAAAGATAAATCAGGGAAGGTGGTTCCTGTTACTGGTGTAGAGACCTAAAGTACTTTAAACGTGATCAAAGAATGTCAAAATAAACTATTACACTTAATCAATACTGAAGGAGAATATTAGAGGTTTTAAGAATATATGTCTGTTCGAACCTCTTGGCAATGAGGGTTGCCGATTGGGAGTGTATCATAAAATTCAAACCACAGAAGGAGGATCAGTTGTGATATGATCCTATCATGTCCCTTTTCATCAGCAGCCAGTGGTGTCAGAGCATATTCAGGACATGCTTCAAAAGGATATCATACGCCCTTCTGAGCGCCCACGTTTAGCACTTGTGGTTGTAAAAAAGAAAGAAGATAGCCCAAGAGGTTTACTTTTTCCACTGGGCCCATGGTTAGAAATGACCTATCCCTTAGAGCTAGTATCACTAGATATACTTGGCCCAAGCAAGTTCTAACTGACAGAGATATGGATTTCACATCAGAATTGTTTAAGGAGACATGTCGGTTATTAGGAATTAACTAGGTCCAGACTACGGCTTACCAACCAAATGGGAAATGGAGTGGTAGAATGTTTCCACTGGACAGTGTGGGACTCTCTGGCACACGTAGTTTATATGGATGTAGCTCATTGGGACAATGGGTTCCCTTTGCTATTATTTATTGTAAGGTCATGTCTTTGAGATTCTGTTTCTGTTTGACTTGTCTCAAAATACATTTCCAGGTCTAATGAAGGACACGTTTTAGCACTAAAAATTATGCTTTCTGAAGTTCACCAAAGAGCCAATGAATCAGCGAAAAGGGCTTGGAAAATACATCCCCGAAATTATCGATATACGAAAAAGAATGCTAAGTTATGAGGAAGGAGAATAAGTTTATTCACATGAACCAGCTGTAACTAGAGGGGAACCAAAAAAAATTAAGACATCCTTGGTCAGGCCTGCATAAAGTTGTTAAAAACGTACCGCTATGAATGTACACTATATTGCTATGAGGGAGATATACCATACACATAAATAGGCTGAAACTAGTTTCTAATGCCGAGAATGAGCCAATCCCAATCACATCATTCCCTAATACTACCCATTTCTTCTAAGCGATCCTAGCTCTCTGAACAACCAGGAACTCAATCGGCCATGGAGTTACTGAATGTCCCTGTACAAACAATGTGAGACTCTACAGAAAGCGAAGATGATTTCGACATCAATGTTACTGATCACAACCCAAACTGGTATCCCAAGTCCAGTCACCTTATGAGTAACTAAATAGAGCAAGGAGCTCAGTAATATAGCCTATTCCACAAAGTATTAATACATAAACTTTACTCTCACATATCCACAAGAGCGATTACTTGGAAATAGTAGTTGCAAAGATAGTAGTCATTACAAATGTTACTATAAAAGTTGTTATAAATAAATATTATATTAAAATGTTTAAATAAAGTTTATATTTTATTAATATAGCCAATCCTTGTACTATTTCCTATTCCATCTTATATAGAATATTACAGAACCACCGCTAACACTGCAGATCAATTGACGAACTAGCAGTTGTCGACTTCTGAAGAGTCCGAACCTTTACTGATAAAACAAGATCATTCTGTCGCAGAAGAGTGAGGATGTCATGGAAGGGAAAATTAACTCTTTGGCAGAATGTGATTTAAAGCTTATGGTATTGAACAAATGTTTGTTCTGATAAAATTTATTAAGGTTATATTATATTATGTTGCATCTTAATAATGAACAATAAATTTTATTCGGGCATCGATTTGTATCCTGTCACTATGAAGTCGACCAGAGGTTGAACAAAATCTTTTGGTTATTTCGAGAGTGATACCACATTCATCCAACCATTTAAAAAATTCCTCTTAAATGATTTTTATGTTCCTCATGAGTTTTCAAAGCCTGAAATATCGTTAAGCTTTCGAAAAAAGTAGAGTGAAGAGACTAGTCTCCTTCTAGTTGCTGGGGATAAGTTGGCTGGCTGGTCACCCAGCCACTAATAGAACCATATATTACACAAAGCGACCACACGAAAGTCAAATCTTTGCCATGTCTAATGAGACAAGAAGATCACACAGGTAACCACGTGGTAACCGGTCACCCAGCTTTGTAAAATAGAGTACTTACAATCCATGTGACTCAACAAGATATATTTATATTTGAAGATTATTCATATTTTTATAAATAAAGGTTGTAATAGAGGAGAAAATTATTATGAAAACATTTTTTAAATAAATTATATTTATATTAGTTTCCTACAATAAATACATTTCAAGGCACTTTTATTTATTTATATTTTTTTTTTTTGTTGCAAAAACAATACAAACTTTTGATTTAAGTTAAATGCCTATTTATCATAATAAATTCTTTAGTAGAAGAAATATAAATACATGTCATAAATATATATCGCTTGTTATCAATTAAAAACTAACCTAAGATAGAGAAGAAAGGCACACTTACAGGCACTTAAATAGATTTCTTAAGGAACACAAAAATCTATTGAGTCGTAGGTACCCTTGATATGAGGGAGAGTATTTTCCTATCATTTATTAATATGCTAGATTTCACAGCTCTTATAGCTTCTTGCTCTTCTTCTATTAGTCCTTCGAGTTCTGTAAGTTTCTTTCTATGTTTGCTAAGTAACTCTTCCGTTGACCTGAATTGAAACAAAAATTAATAAATATTAATTATAAATAGCATGAAGAAAATTTAAAATGTAATAACAAAATTAAAGAAATTATTAATTTTATATTTCACAATTATCTTGTGAAAATTAAATTTTGAAACTAGCACAACAGATCTTTTCAGGAATGAAAACAATTAAATTCACTTCTTATTCCTGACTCAAAAGAATACAATAAAATTATTTTTTACCTAATTGTTTTACTATCTTACTAAATTAGACATGGAAATAAACATTACATTCTTTAACTAGTCTTTTTTTTTAATTTAATTTTATAAATATTTCAATAATCTGAAAATATCAATACCGAAATAGCCAATAGTGGTTTAAAGAGGAACATAAATAAGAATTAAATTTCAAGCCCAAAATGTATAGTTTTGAAGGTATTTCCTCATATTTCATTATTGTCACCACCAAAAGAGATATTTACAGTTACAACCAAGTAGGTGATTACAACAGAAATGTGGTTATTCAGGATAGCAATGATTAATTATTCACCTCTTTTCTGATTGCAGTTGTGATGTATACTCAGCACTAGCCTGTTTCCAGTACAACAATTCTCGAGCTGCTAAATCAACATCTTCCTGAAGAAAATCAAATAACTTGCCTAGAGGACCCGTGGACCTGGTTAATGCTTGGATGCCAGCCTTGAGTTGATCACATTCTTTTTTCCAAGTTGCTCGTTTATCTTTTTGTCCACCCTCCCATTCCTAAGAAGCAAAAACAAATTAGTTTATTTTTGTAATTTTTATTAGTTATATGATGTCAATGGTAGAAAATATTCTAAGGGAATTTAGATCACAACTGAGAAAATTAATTTAAATTAGCAGATAATTAAGTCTATATCCATATAAATAAACAGTTTATTAAAACATAAGAATTACTACTGTTTACTTGTTAATTGAACAGCTAACATCATTTTAATAACAGAATACAATATCATATTTGCTTGAATATAGGTTAACCTCTCCATAAATTGAAAATAATTTTCAAGGAAAAAAACTGGAGAATTTGAAATTTATTTACTACTGCGAAATCAATTTTCAATTAAATATACATATCTCAAAAAGAAACAAGCATACTTAAATTAAGTACTATGTAGATGAATCAATAAATATATTTCTATACATAATCAAAGTACATTAAATTTCCTTCTAAAAAAGAATAATTCATTATTTTTTTAATCCCAACTGTTTCTGAGATATTGATATTGCAACAGGATAAATTTGAATAATAATGTTCATTTAGAATAATATAAGTTTAGTTATTGTGTTAGAGTAAAATACAATATTTAAAAAAAATATATAAAAATGGAATTTTAAAATATCATAAAACTAATAAATTGGGAAAAAAATGAGACAATAATTCACACACACAAAAAAAAAATTAATGTTATTAAATAAATAGTATAGACCTTTATAATGTTTGGATTAAATAAAAAAATAATAAATAAAGTAAATAGGAAAAAGGAACCAATAAAATAACATCATCTACCATAACAAAAATTATGAGGAATCTAACTTCTTTTAAGATAAAATAGAAAAGAAAACACAAATAAATGTAAAGGTATCTTCTAGCAGTAATAAAAAAAAATTTATCATGACTTCAAGTATATATATACTCATTTACCGATTCTAAATAAATTCACTAATATTTATGTTAAATTTTGTCCCTAACAAATCATCCGTCTTTCGATCTATTTCAAACTTCATTTCATGATGTTGTCGGGAATGTACTGAGGATTTGAATTGAAAGAGATTGGAGATGTGGGAGGGACGGTGGGATTGAATGACTTGTAGAGGAAGAATGCCAGAAAATATTGACGATGGGAGGAGGGATAAAGCCACTTCAACTCTTCATAAAATTGGTTGACAGAAGTGTCCCTCAGGATTCCGAAGATGAAACGTATAAAGCAAATAATCAACCGTTTTAATTTTGCTTCAAGATCCCCAGAAACACCCCCATAGGCTGTACAACAATTGTTAAAGAGGTAATCAGGATCCTGTGTGTTTCAAAAGGAAGTAGATTACGAGGTTGAAGACTCCTCATTATACAATTAAATTTAAAGATTAAATGTGAGGATAAATTTCAATGGATTTAAAGAAGAGGAGTTTTACATTTTTTATTTTGTTGCATTTGCGTTGTGTAATTCAAATACTTCCATTCTTCTCCTCATGTGGTCATCTTGACTGCACCAAATCTGCACATTTATACCTTCAGTTATCCTTAAAGCAACCAAGTATTTGGAGTGAGAAAGAATTTCATGTTTTATTTTTTCATAAAAAAAGTTTATGATACAAGGCCAACTTACAGTTAGCCTAACAGAAAACTATTAGTGGGGGTTCTGAAGTAATTTATCCACTGAGCAACTGCCGATAAGATTATTGTAAACCACCAGTGGTTTTACCCCAGGCTACAGGCAAAGAGCCTTCTACAATAGCCACATGGGCCATCGGACAAAGTAAAGCTACTATCAGGAAACTTGTTTGCTTTAGTATGAATTTCAGGTTTCCATGCAACTAATTAAAAAAAACAATGACACAATTTCAGCAAATATTATGTATATCATTGAATAACTTACAATCTCAGTATGAGGTATTTGCTTTTGCTTTTCTGTCCCATCAACTGATCCCAAAATATCAACCAACAAACCTTCTGCACCAGATGAATTAGCATCTTCAATATTACTTTCCTTGGATAAAAAAAAAAAAAAGATGAGGATATAATATTAAATATCATGGAATAAATAAAAGATTCCAAATTATCATCCACAATGGATTTTTAATAAAAACTTACTATTCTACAAATAAATTTGGAATTAAATTATAACCACTAACCTCATCAAGAACCAAATGATGGGGTTCCATAACTACCATATTTTCCTTATCTTCTTCAACTTTTTCATTTTCTGCAATAACAACGACTTCTTTAGCTTCATTTTCTTTGTCTTTGCTTACCCAAAAATAAAGAAAAAAGAACATATAGAACAAGCAGTTGCAAAAGTTAAGAAAACCTTTTTAATAGCAATGAACTGGATAAAAAGATAAAGAATAAATATCATCAAACTAACTTAATTTTATTAAATTCAGTGAACCCTCACTCAATACAATGTTCTCCTTGAAGTATGGTTCTAGGTCTGGTCCTAAAATTCATTAACTTCATGTTTGCCTATTAATAACTTAATTGTTTTTACATTTTTGTTATCCAATGAGACCTAGGTCAATCCAATTACTTTTTCATGAGGGAACTGATGTTTTATTTAGCATATTGGTGACATTTTTTTTTTTTTACCAGCTAATAAAGGGCATATTTACATGACTGGGTATCCAATAAAACATCAATATCCATCCTCAATTTCTCAGACTTTTCAATTTTCTATGCCACTCAACCGTCCTCTGGCATTTTGTTTCAGTGTTACAAAATAAATTTTATATAGCTGCTTGAGCATAAACAACCAATAGGCTGAAATCTCACGATCCACAAAAAATTAATAAACAATAATAATAGGTACTAACACTAATTAGATAGTAAACAAAAAATATATTAATAAAAACTAGTTTCAAAACTAATGTAATAAATAAATAATAATAGAAAACCAATTACGATTTTACTCTGAAACTTCACTATTCCGATGAGAAAGTTTTTTTTGTTGTCTAGAGCTGCAGTTCCAGCTGGTAACCATCTCACACTATTCCCTTGTATACAAAAATGTATTTTTCTCATTATGTTTGCTGTATACATGTGATAATAATGCGAAATATCTCATTGGTTTCAATAAACGGTTTTGCAAGTGACTATAACTCCACATTTTTAAACATATTAATGATTTCTTATCATTAAATTATATCGATACATTGTCATCAAGTGGTGGTGGCTTGGAAGCAGGTACGACAATAAGCTATTGTCATGAGAGATCACTAGCGTTTTGAGCAATGAAGAGCTCTAATACCTTCCTTTCACCTTGGATTGTCCTAAACTGGGTTTAATACTATCCTAGCTTCCAGCAGCAATGCTGGTTCGGGGTTCCTTTATTTTTATCTTGAGAATATTTTCAGAATTCATTAAATAGAATCAAAATGGTCAAGGTAAATACTTACTTCATGTCTACAGCAACTTCTCCACGATCTCTAGTTTTGGGAGCACCAGGTCTTACACTCGGAGGTCTAGCACTAGGTGGAGCTCTTCTTGCAGTCCGTGGTCTTTCACTGTAATAAAATAATCAGCTATTGAAGTACATAACTAACTAGCTGTGCCCTGCAGTTTCACCCACATTAAGAAAGGATTATACATGCCAGTGTTCATACAAATGATAAAAACATGACTAACTGAATCTGATTAACTGAATAACTTTTTTTAAAAATACTAGGGGATACCACCTGTCCACCTAGGGGCAGACCAACCTCCATTTTACAACCATTCAATTAATAGCGCTACTCATTGCTCAAATTTTATAACTGTAATTAAATTTGTTCTTCATCAGTTAAACTAAAGTTTTTATAACCCATTTTTATTGCTCCACCTAATGTGTAAAATAAAATATTACTCAGTGATCACTAAAAAATTTTTTATATGATAGAGAGATATAAAACATTATGTAGAACACGTCCATAGCTCTAAAGATATTTAAGGACCAAACAAATTTAGCATACAATATAATATGGTATTAATATAATCAACCTGAATAAAAAGGAAGTATTTTTTAAAAATTTAGTCTATAGTATTTGTTTTAATAAAAGGCGATCTCGAATATAAGACCTATATTATTTTTTGCATAATATTTATACAAAAAAAAAATGTATTAGTAATTAGTAGTATCAAATATAATATATATACATCAAAAAAGTTATTCAGATTTTGATATTTTTTTAATTGGGTTAATTTAATGTATTTATTTAATATATAAGTTCTTCTAATATTTTAATTTAATTTATAATATGGTTTTTCATTGTTCCACATGCTTCAACACGATCACTCATATTTAACAATGAATAGAGACACAATATTAAAACTATCGGTTAGTGACACATGTATTTTTTTGGTACCAATCTTTACATCTCAATAAAAATATCACTCATTATAATACCTTTAAGGGAGATCACACGACACCACTGAGCAGTGTGTATCAAAGGGTGCCAAATGTCTGAGATTTATTTTCTTCATAAATTTTACTGTAACACGCACGCCTTGACAGACTTGACACTATGGAGGCAACACAGGAGCTTTTATAAAATATAGGGCCGATATTTGGCACCCTTTGATACTCAGCTAACACTATTCTGAATATAAAGCGAATGTCTATTTCAACTAGATTTTCTTGGAAAATATCTTGCCAAATATATATTTGGGCAAATATAATAAGGAATCTCTCTTTGAGGTTTGAACAAACTTAATGTTATCACTTATCATAAATAATTAAGTATTTTTTTAATGTTTTCTTTTCTTATTTCTCTGATGGCCATATTATAAAATTATAAATTTTTTACTTGCCAAAATGTAAAGATTTCTTATCTTTTTTTTTAGAATTAACAGAGTCTTTTAAATATTACAGTAAAATGTTAAAAAGGAATACTCATTTAAAATAGAAATGCCTTACATAGCAGAAGGAGGTCGAATAATATCAACTTCAGGAGCATTAAAATCTTTTGCATCATTTTTACTTTTTTTTTTATCTGCTACAGTAGAAACATTTACATCTTCAATAATTTTGGAATCTTCTTTGTCTTTTACAGGATCACTTTTTTCAGAAATAACTTCTGAAAATAAATAATTTTTAATCATTAAAATTTTTGTTTCTAACAAACTTTAAAAAAATTTGTTTGTGGAATGAACTAACGATAATTTATATCATATTATTGTTTAAATTGACATTAAATAGTGATATGATATTTCTTAAAAATTTTACATTGATAAAAATGAAGATGGTATTTTTTTTTTTTTTATTTGTCGGAAAAAACACTGTTGAGGTATTTCCCGCACGAATTTTCAACTAAATGACACATTTCCTGCAGAAAAGTGATAAAACAGTATATTCTTAATTTGTTTTTTACTAACCATGAATTTATTACACATACCACCAAATTTAAAACAAGATATGGTATTGTAAATTTTTTAACCAATTGTTTCTCAAATGAGATAATTTTTGTATCAAATGTCCTAATTGCTCACAAAATCAATATCAACTCAAAGATATGATAATGCTGTAGAGTATTTTGAAAATAAAAGGAAACCATGTAGAGTAATAGTCATTATTATACCAACTCATTGGTTGTTTATGTGATCGCGAAGATGATCTTCTTGTAGAGGGTCTTCTTAATGGTGCTTCACCATTTGATTGTTTATGATTGTCAATTTCATTATTTTGTTTTTGATTTTTTTGTTCTGGTTCTTTATGCCGAAAAACTATTTCTTCTTCTTTGTTTTCTGTATTTTCTTCTTCCGCCTTTGATTCCACTGATGGCTGCTTAGAAATTCCTCCATTTTCATTTAATCTTTCATTGTTAATTTTCTCAGGCTCTTTAACCGTATCCAGTACATTATTTTCTTGATTTTTATGTACTTCTGATCTAAAAAAATATATAATTATGACTTGAAATAAAACATTCATAACAGGAATACAATAGCAATTGGGGGTTTTTTTAACTTAAATTTTCTATCTACTACTAGTAATACTAACTCAATCATTAAGTATTTATAAGTCGATAAGTAAAAATTAATTTGCAAAGCATATGAATTATTATATTTAGCATAACAATCAATTTTAATCTTTGTATAGTGATGAAAAAGATAATCTATTTCCTGAAATTGAAACAGTTCAATTTAGGTCTGGGTGGATTGACTTTTATTTTGCGGCAACCCCATGGAATAAAAACTTTACCTTACCATTTTTGTTAAAATAGGTTGGTTACCTATAGGACAACTCTAGAATGACCAGGTAAGAGTTTAAAAAAAAGGAAAATAGAAGGAAAAAGAAATACTCAAGATGAAGAAATAGAGGAATATATAATGGAATGTGCTTAAGAAACAGATCAGTTTTGAAATAGAGTAATCCAAGAAATCAGTTTTTGATAGAGTAATCTGGAAGGAAAAACAAAATTAAAGTTGAGAAAACCCAATCCTTAGTGGTTTTAGGAAAAATCAAAATCAAAATTATATTTTTAGTAAAATTAAAATATTATTGATTAAAATCATAAAAGATATTTGACCATGGATGACTTATACGAGGAAAAGATGGTTGGGGGATACAGTCAAAATAAAACAAATAAGTTGAAGTAACTTATTTAATGGTGCCAACGTTTCGGCAAGAATTTCTAGGCATCATCAGGGCTAAGAACAGAACAAGATAACAACCAATGAATACAGAAAATAAAAAATAAAAAATAAAATATAAATAGAATGACATAAAGTAAATAATTTTACAGAATGGAATTAATAAAATAAAGTGATGAGAGAAGTAGAAAATAAAATGTATACATAGGTAATTGAGTAAGTAGGTAAAAAAACATAATGAAGGAAATAAAATAAAAATGAAGTTATATAATGCAAAGAAATATGAATACATTAGTTTATTAATTATTTAAAAATTAAAATTATGGAAAGAAAAAGAAAACTGAGAGAAAAAAAATATATGTAACAAATGAAATATGTAACCATAATATTAGATAAAGAGGCAAAATATAAGTAAAGTTTAACAAAATAAATTAATAGAAAAAAAATTTGAAAACAACAATAATAATACATGGTGAACATAACTAATAACATGGGTAAGTAAAATTGAGAAAAGACTAGAAAAGAAGGATGGTCAAATAAAGATAGGGGAAAAAAAAGACAATAAAATATAAAATGAACCTGTTAGCTTGAAATCTTACAGCCAAGTAGCTTCTATGCTGCGAACGGCCAGACTCTGAATTAAAAAATACATTACAGAGATGACAAAGTGTTTTTTAAGAGAAAACATTACAACTGGATAAAAAATAAAAAGTAAAAAGTAGAAAATATTTAGAAGAGGAAAGCGTGTGAAAGGGTGATGACAAATGATTTTAGAAAATTTTAAAAATGTAATAATTTAGATTTACATGCTATATAATTAAGATCTATTATTGATTAAAAAGTCACTAAAGCTATCAACTTCAACAGGCCTAATGAATCTCTATAAAGTGGGGTGAAATGTCGGAAAATAAATAGTTTTGTTTCTCTTTTGACCACAACCCTGACCATCTCCATAATTTGAAATTATACGGTCAACTATATATATATATATATATATATATATATATATGGAGATGGAGATGGAGATGGATTGATATATATATATAGATCAACTCATGTTAGATTTTCTTCATGGAAAGCTAAAGATCAACAGTAATGAAGAAAATCTATCTTGATTTCCATGAAGAAAATCTAACACGAGTTAGTCTAGATTTTTATTTTTTCCCATTAGTGAAACCAGTTTTCCCGGTTAAAAGAAAAAAATAAAATTTTTAATCCAATACATGTAATAGTACAATCCTTATGGGATAGAAGCACAGCAGTCTTAGCAGCTACAGATAATGGTGCTAAGGGATGTCTAAAGTATGAAAGG
>NW_027109687.1:1289582-1299606 GCF_000696795.3 Halyomorpha halys
GTTTTGTTAACAGGTTAACAATAAATAGTTTTCTTTTACTATTTTGATACCTTTATTGACCGCCACCCAGACTATCTTTCTACAATAAAAAATGTTATAGTGTAATTATTATTTAATGTCAATTTTTAGAATATTTGAGTGTAAGTATAAAATTTTATATATTTTTAATATTCATTTGTTTAATTTGTCTAACTTATTTTCTACAATATTTATGATAAAAAAAGATTCAAATTACAATAAATTATTTACAATACTTTGTAATTTAAAAAAATGAGAATATTGAATTAAACAAAAACACTTTTAATTAATTAATCATCATCTTATTTGATTCCTAGGGAAAAAAATTGAAATTTTAAAATTATTTCAAGCTTACCAAGAAGTGTTTTTGCTTTCAAATACATAATCAATCATTAAAAGTGAGTCATATCATATCTCTTATTGTCTGCAATAAGATTTATTCACTATGTAACTGCTGTGAACTTATAGTTTTTCACAATTTACCAAAAAAAAAGGATTTTAGATTTGTGATACTTAAGAAATACTAGCGTGATAAACTTACTTTTCAACTTCCAATGGTCCAGGAATGTTGTTTTCCTCAGAGGGAAAGCTTTCCCTCTTTTTTACCTCTTTCAGAATCTGTTTTTCTTCAGGGTCAGTTTTTTCTCTTTTAGAAGATTTTTCATCATTACTATTTTTTTCTTCACTTTGAGGTTTTTCTTTTTTCCCTCCATTTTCTCTTCTTTCCGATTTCTCTCTTTTCTTTTTTTCCTTTTCATCATTGACACTACCTACTTTAGAATCCTCTTTTTTTCTCTCTCTCTTTTTTTTATCTTTCACATCACCAGGCTTTTGGCTGATGTTTTCTTCTGCTTTTGGTTTTGGTTTGTTATTAGTACTATTTGAACTAGAAACATCTTTTATAGACTTATTGTCACCCTGATTGCTTATTACTGATTTATTACCATTAGTCTGAAAAATAGAATAAATCTTTATTAAGAACTGATAAAAACAAATGAGAATTTTTTAATAATGCTACACTGTTTTTAGAAACATAACTTATATAAAATTAGAATAATTTATTATAAAAAGTATATATATAAAAATAACCTGAGAAGCTATCCCTTTAGCAATAGCTTGTAGCAATTCTAATGTTTTATCAACTTCAAGTCCAGCTACTATTTTTCCAGGTTTAGCTTTAAGATTATTGCCAGTAGAATCTTCTAAAATGAAACTAATAAATTAGAATAAGACAATGTGTATTTTAATTAAAAAAATCAAAGCATATCCTTTTACAGTAACAGTGAAATGTTACTATTTAAAAAATTTCACTTAAATAGTTTATATTCTAGTAAAGATTTATACAAATTACTTTATATTAATCAATTAAAATCAGTATTTCGTAATTAACTTTTGAAATTTGATAATGATTTGTTCTAAATTTAAGTCATTTATGATTTTGATTGACTAAATATTAATAAAAATTTAATAAATGATTAGGTGCATATCACTCCATAATTAGTATTATCTAAACTATTTCTTACATTTAAATTCTTGGTTGAAAAAATCAATCAAAACCAAATCAATACTAGGTATATTTACCACTAAAAAATATTTATACGATGGTTTTTAATTCATGTACTATTTTTATATCTAATTTTGTTCAACAGTTATTTCAATTAAATAATAAAAAAAGCTCATTTATTTTATTTTATCTAGGAACTATAAGGGGGCAACAGTTTTATATACCCACATATTTTATAAATGTGACATACATTTCAATACTATCATATCTAGGTAACTAATTGAAGTTGGAAGAGAGAGGGGTTTTCAGAAAGAATGTAAAAATCTTTTTATAAACATAATTTTTTTTTTTAATGAATTTAGTTATTTTTACTTTTGGAGGATCTTATTCATTGCTCCTTCTCTTATACCTTGTAGGAGGATTTGTTGCCACAGTATATTGTTCCATTTTTAATTGGATACAGAGATTTAAACAAGACTTTTATGCAGCTTAGATTTTTGCAAAATTACCACAGGAAGAGAGTGAGTGTGTATGTGTGGTGTTCTTATGATCTAAGAATATTTTTGGAAACCGAACATCTTAGATTAGAAATTAATCTCAGATTCTATCAGGATGGGTTTGATTTTTTACAAAATCGAATGAAATTTTCCATCCTGGACAAAATCAAAAAATATTCGTCATCCAGACAAAATCAACAGATAGTGTTTTTATCTATCTTTTTCTTCTTAATTAAAAAAAAAACAGTAAACTAAACTAACCTGTGTTTTTTGAATAGTATATTGCTCAACCGATTTCAGTTTACAGTTATACAACAGAACAGAACATAAAAATTTTACAGAACAGAACATAAAAATCAATAGATAAGAAAATAGCACAGCATACAATCTTTTAGGTCTGGTATTATTCAAATTCACAATTATCTTCACTTTCTTCTTATTCTTTTATTTTAAGATTTGGCATGTGATTAACTAATTTTGATGCCCTGTCTAGTCCCTGTCAATTTCATATTTTATTCTATATATAACTATAGTTTGAGAAAATTCTTTCAATGCTTGCTGATTATGAAACACACCTTAATAAATAGAAGCAAATTCAGAGGATTTGCTAATAATTTTTATATTTCTAGCTACATACACTCTGCCTTGCCAGCATTCAATAGCGGATAATTTATCAATCATTTCTATTTTTAAAAGGTTCCTGGGAATGGACTGATTTTTAATGAAAATTGAACAAAAAAACTAGGATCCTCCTGTTTTTTGAATCCTAGCTCTACAAATTTCTTCATATTTAGGATACCAATTTATATCCACGTTTCCATATTCATATCTCTGTTTTTACATAGCTTAGCTCTGGAATATTACTTCTTTTTTATTGGAATATATTCATGAAAACAGTGGTTGTACTATCACTGAGTAGTCTCTCAAGAGGTATCTGTTCAAGTTGATTTATAAGGTGTTTTTTGTCTTCTAAGTGCTGAATTATTCTACATATGTAAGTAGCAATATCTTCAGCTATTTTACTATAAAATTCTTTATTTATTATGAATATTTTCACACAATCTAACTGCCTTTTCCAGTGAGTGCTCTCATGATTTAAGATATGCCTTAACAGTCCATCGAAGACAACAATCCTTTAGTCACTTGATGATTTCTGAATAATTTACTCACCTCAGCGTATTTTTCATATGTGCTACAGACAGCCCTTGAGGTAGCCCACTATCCACATTAGAATTCTATACTAATGTATCTTCATTTCATCCACTTTGTCTAAGTATGTCAATTTGATTGGACAAAATAAAAATTAGTGTACAGAGAGCCCACCCTTGAAGAATCAAGATGAGTAGAATCATCTCTTATTTTCTTTAATGAACAAAAATTTTTATCTAGGCTTTCTTCTCCCATTTTTCTTTCTTTCCCAATTTGAATTACTGAAGTGTTTGGATCACTAAGATTCCACTAAATATTTCAACATATAACCCATGTCTTGTGTTCAGTACTCGATAAAGACACACTGTAACACAAGAAAGTGATGTAGTCTTCCATCAGGTTCATACCAAAATCCTATATAGGTCCAGGTTCTATATATAAAGTCCTATATAGAACTACTTAACAGAGGTTCAGTCTGCCCATGAACTTAAAATAAGCTCAAGAACTGAAAGTCCAGGGAATTTTCCACTGAGCCATGCTACTTATCAAAATATTTTCTACTCTATAGTAAGTAAACTTTAGGCATTAATAATGGATTATGTGCTCCTTAGTATGGCCTCCACTAAATTTTAAGTCCAATCTGAAGTAATCTTGTTAAATTATTTCAAAAATTTTCTATAAATTTTGCTGAACAATTGAAATTAAATTTTCTAATTTTCTTTTTTATAAACTCACATAAATGCTCAATCAAACCAATAATATACAAACAAATAAAATTATATAACAACCATTCTCTGTTTTTTGTTTGGAAATGTGCTTAGTATTGTTAAATTGTTGAAAGAAATATATGCTTTCAATCACTAATTTTGTCACTTTTTCTTTTTTGTCATTCCCCTAGTAATTTGAAAATCCAAAAAATTGTTTAATTTGGAATTAGAAAACCTACTTCAAACAGCAAAAATTATAATAAAACATTATTCAAAAAGGTTATTTTACTCAAAATAGCTTACAAAGGCTAATATAATATGGTCAGCTTTTCAAAAATGTTTATGAAAAGGGAAAATTTCAGGGAATACTCCCTAAAACTACGTTAAGTCGAGAAATCCGGTTAAAATGTATGGTAAATTTTAGATTTTGGCCCCCATTAAGCTGTTGCTAGCCTCAATATATCTACATGTATTTACGGCACGGACCATTGTTAATATTGCAGGTGATTTCAAATTAATTATTATATATTGTTTTTGAATATTAAGTAAGGCTTTCTACAATTTATTAAGTATTTCAAAATAAATGAAAAAAGCTTTTATAATAAGATAATACATTTCATTAAAAGAAACACTTTTTGGCTGATTCAAACAATTATATCTGTATCCGTTATGAATATTTTTTTTTTTTGTTTTAGACAGTCACTTCAGTAAATACCAGTTTTTCCCCTTCAATAACTTAATATTTGTTGAAGTAAGGACATAATTCTATTCATAATGGTACTTCCTACATAATCATTATCTCAGGTCATATTTAATTTAATTTTCCACCTATTTCACATAAGTTTTTTATAGTAATTAATATAAAACCAAACAAGATATTACATTTAAGTTTCATAGCTAATAATTTGGAGTCAGATCTTCATGCGAAGTAAATGAAAACAATGAAATTCATATCTAAAATGTGAATACTTTTTTTACTTCAACATATAATAAATTATGAGGAAAATATGGTCAAAGGGTGCAGTCAGGAGAAAACATTACTAACAGTACTTGTTTAATTGTACCAACATTTTAACCTTCTTCAGGGCAATAGAGGCTGCAAACACCACAGTCCACTGTTCATCAAATTTCACTGTATGGTATTTTCAGCAACCGTTTCCCTGAAGAAGGCCTAAAATAAGACCAAAATGTTATTGGAACACTGGAGTACTACTTATTAATGTTCTAAATAAGAACAGTAAGGTTCTTAATAAGAACCCTGACCGTACTTCCCAAACCATTGTTTTCTCATAATAATCAACGATTAACTAAAAATCCATCATCATAAAATAAATTACATTTTTTCTAGTAATATTTGATAGTTAAGGGAATCATTCTGTAGCATGAATGGCTTATTGGTATTAGTTATAGGTTAAAAACAAATATATAGGAAATAGAAAATAAAGTAGATACAAAAGAAAAAATTAGTATACAAATTCACCTATGCCAAACTATTAGTTAATATGGAAATATGTATGGTTTAATGTCTCATCTGATTCTCTGTATACAATTGCTTAAAATAAAATATAAATGTAGAAGAGATGAACAAATCAATTTCATTAATCAAAGTGGACAGACTTAATGAGGTTATTAATGGTAATGAGATCCTAATATTTACAAATGTGAGTAGAAAAATTAATTTTACTCTAATAAAAAAGTAATAATAATACTAACAACAAAGAAGCTGATCTATTTTTTGATATTTCTGAACATTTTGATATCCTTCATAACATATAAGTACATATATTTAACATATCTTATATAATTACTCACTGAACAGTATGGTTATTGAAATTTTATTAAAACAATATTTTAAGCAAATATTACAAAAGCAAGAATTACTTACTCACGGCACTGATTAATTTTGTAAGAAATTTTATTTTACTATCTTTGTCCTTTACATTATCAGCTACAAGCTCTTCAGCAGTAAATACATCCTTTAAATAACCAGTCTCTTTTATGACCTGGAAGAAAATAAGACATAAGGAAGATATTGTACATATCACTGCAGTAATTTATGGCATAATTCTAGCTACATACGGAAGTTACTATGTCATGTAAAAATCGGAAAGGGGGCTTTCTAAGAAGTTTATCGGTTAGTGGAGGCCTTTTTATGTATTTATTTAATGCTATTTGGGTTTTTTTTAACACTTCAGGTTTAATATCTTCAGCCATCATAGGAGTTCATTTTCCAACTATTCATTATCACAAAAAGCCACTTGTTCCCATTGGTTTGTGTATTCCTTTGAACTTCCATAGTAACCGCCTACGTCAGTTGGCACTTCCTGATAGGTATGGGTCGTTCTCAAATTTGATTCTACTTATGTCAACATTTATTTTTAAATTAAAGTCGAGTGATTAGATTTTTTTCTTATAACTTTCAGGCAACGATCCTTGTTATTTTCTGGATCAGGCACATATATAATATGATAGTTTGGATGATATCGATTTTTAAAACAGTGTTATTTATAACGATTTGAGTTTACGCTCCTCGATTCAAATTCTCATGAATGAAATCTTTAGATCTTTTCAAATAATTTAATTTCAGGAACAATTCCTTCTTATATTTCCAACTATTCAACAAAGAAATCTCATTTCAGAGTTTTGATATGCAGATCAAGAGTAGCCAAATGTTCTGATCCGTACATGAGTATTACGAAGAACAAGACATCACTGGAACACACTTGGCCACCAAACGCTGTCAAAATGTCATCGTTCCCCACTTTTTCATTTTCTGAACGCACAATTGGCATAGACAGTGGACCCACATTGTCAAGTGTTGATTACCATTTTAAGAATTGGTGAGACACTGACCACAATGTGGATTTCCAAGACCTTCAAACATTTAATACAGACAGAGAGATAGTCTAAATGACTTTGATAGACTCCAGCCAGGAGAATAGGATTGATAAAGTTCCATTTTTTAAGAAACTGCCCTCTATCCAGAAAATTATTTCTGGATTTTAGAATTGATTTCCAATTGTCTATTTTTAATATAAGGGGATATATAATATTCTTTACAAACGCCACTTAAATTGAATCAAGTCCTGGAGTACCCGTTCTCTCCAACTCCACGAAAATACTAAGATCATGTATGTCCTTTAGAGGGCACAATTCTATACCGTAGAATCTTTGGTATACGACACCATTAAATGTTTGCCAGCTCTTTAAGGGTGGTTGCTTGAACACAACCATGCTTGTGGGTCTCCAATATCATTGGAATCAACTTGACTTTAGCCATCCTGAAAGGAAAACACCAGAAATGTTTTGTTTACTATATTAACGATGAATTAGCCCAAGGACCTTTGCTACTCCTCATTTTAATGTGCACTGGCATTGAACTCAGAGGCATCATAAGTGTAACGCTTCTCCCCCACACATTAACAATAATGGTACTGGTGTAAACGACATTTCAGGCCTTGTTAAGGTCTCTGGTCAGAGTAGTTAAACGCACACACGCAATATCCTCTTTTCATCAACCCTCCTCTCCCACACTCACCCACATACGCACGCACACAAACTAGGAAAGAAATCAGTTCTAGAAAATTTAAACGCCTGAATGATGACTAGGTAGGAAAATTGGAGTGCAGTAACAATGTAGACTGCAGCGCAAATTGGTAAAAGACTCAGATTACAAATACGAGAAAGAAGAGACCTAGCTTAAATAAGGTGTACAAAGAAGCTGTAGGCAGATAGCCCTTCTGCCCCGTGAAGTAATGCTTGACAGCGGTTACATGGAGTGGTAAAGAAGAATTGGGTGGTGATTTTTTACTGAGTAGGAATCTCACAATGTTGTGTAATTTCTTATTAGTTGCACTTCGTCTAATGAAAGATTTTTCCCTTACCCACAAAAAAAACACACACAACCCCTCTTGGTTGTTTGGATATGTGTCGGTTTTTTAAAGTATAGAATAAAAAAGGAAATAACAAAATCTTTGAAGACACAGTTACATCTTAAAATGTGGATCCACAGGGCCTAAGGCTAAGGCCAGATAAGTATGAGTGCGAGTGAGCAGATTATCACTGCTTGTGATAGAAACTGATGTGCTTATATATACTTCGAAGAAGAAATTCGTGACTTTGCTAATTAAGAAAAATACCTCTTCTAAATGTTAATTTTTTTTATGTTTGTTACTTATCAGGTATTAAATAGATTGATTATTTTAACTATCTTCTTGTTTATAACGCAAAGAAAATAGTTTGAAAGGCCACATATCTTCAAATGTTGGAGGCTCCCACATCGTTAAAGAGGCCCTGAAGACACACTATGGTTTTTCCTTGTAGGGGGTTGCAGCTAGAGCAATGTTAGCAATGAGTAGTTTTTCTACATCTTTGCTTAAGATCATTTCTTTGCTGATCACCAACACTTCATTCAAAATTTGAATTGTAAGATAAGTAGATAATAGAAGAGTTCTACACTCCGACGTAGTTTTAATAATATTACTTAGTTATTTACAATAAATTTTGCTTTTGCTTTTATTTTAATTCGAAACTCGAAAAAGAAAGGAAAATGACATCTAAAATACTGCCTAAATTAGTTGTATTTGATCTAGGTAAATTAAATTAATTATTGTTACCGATTTGCTAATAAGAATAATTTTTATTACAAAATATTATCACTGCTTAGATTATACATTATGGCCTTTTTGGATTGACACTCATGTGACACCTCCTTTTCATAAAGATAAGTAAGGGCTATTACTCTAACTTAAGGATAAACACATAAACCTTATTTATTTCACATGTTTTCATATTTCTTTTGTGTGGTATTCTAAAACAGGAATAGTATTGTTGATCTACATGGTAAAAAAGTTAATACCTACAAAGAATCAACCCTGGTTTTGCAGAAACTTGTAGAACTTAAATGTGATATGGCTGTTGCTTCACGCACTAGTGAAATAGATGGAGCCAATCAATTGATTAAACTTCTTGGCTGGGAGTCTCACTTTAAATACAAGGAAATATATCCTGGTTGTAAAGTCACTCATTTCAAACAGTAGGTTTTGATACTTAATGTCTTGATACTATTCATAGTATTAAATAATATTTACTAACAGTTAAACTTACATTTGCAAATTATCAGTACAACAAATGGTCTTTATTGGTATGAAAAAAATATTATTACATGCTAAATTCTGTTCTTTTAAGTTTATTAGACTTTTACCATAAAACACTTGTGTGCCAATGTTCAGATTGCTTATTGAAGTTTATATTATATAATTAATTTTAATTTAGATTTTTGCTGAATTTACACTAATATGTCTGCCTTGAACCTGGATGTCCTCAAGACAATTATTGGTAATCTCCTTAGAGGAAGGAGTATAAGTTATCTCTACCCAAAATTACTTATTCCCCTCTGTGAGAGGATCTTGGTAACCTCTATCACAATGCAGTGATGGATCCCCTATATATGAAGCGTTAAGTACCAGAGTGTAACAATCTCTTTAGCTGTGATTTTTAGAAATTAAAATGTTCTTTTGATATCCAGTTTTGAAAGTGGATCCTTACATTTTAATAAACAGTTACTGCTAATAGAGTGGATCAGGCCATTTGATCCATACTTGCACTACCACTTTGAGATCTAAGATTAGTCCTCGATGTTAATATAAGATAATACTCCCAAACGTTAATTGGCTATATATCCTGAATGGTTTCGAAAATTATTTATATAACCATCAGATGACATGACATACAAAGCTTTGACACTTGAAACAATTTTCACAAAAGTTTGTTTTGGTTCTCAATATATACTATATTATTACACTGTTATAAACAATCCCTTAAACAATATGAACCCCCATGGTCCATGAAGCACTGTTTTTAGAACAACAGTTATACTAGGAGGTGATTTTTTCAAGATCACGATCAACCACCAGATTTTTCCCTAACTAAGGATATCCACTTTAAGAGGCTAGTGGGACCTCAGAGGGGCTCCAGAACCCACAGGGTTGACTCATAGCTTCAGTATAACAGAAAATAAATTATCTGCCCCAGCTGTATTCAAACCTGCGTGCTTAGAGTTAGTAGCATAGTGCCCTACAATTGTGCCACCACGCTCCCTAAAATTCATTAAATTGTTAAAAAGTAATATATTTATATTATTTTATATA
>NW_027109687.1:1299656-1365358 GCF_000696795.3 Halyomorpha halys
GATCTTTTGAGTAATTTCGTAATCAATTCTGATCGATTTCAAACACAACTTATAAGTATAATCATTAATATAATTACACTATTATATTAATAATGTTGAATACAACCCTGGGGCAAAAGAACTCACTTCAGAGAATGTGAATATAATTTTTAAACATTTTATGAAAGGAATTGTTAATGACCTTTCGTCCGAAAAACTAGCCAACACTATGTCAATGAAGTGATTTGATTATGAATAACTAATACTTATTTATTTTTTTCATTTGTAAATGTTTGTATTTATTTTTTTTTAAAATTCAATATATTTTACATGATGTAAATGTACTGATTCACAAAATTTAAAAACATTTGTTTAGGGGTACAAGAACTTAATTTTATGTTCAAAGGTTTTAAGGGTATAAGCACGCATTGTTAATCTTGTTGGTTAAATATTATTGATATTATGTTTATTAACCGAGAATTTGAAAATGACTAATCATAGATTATTCCAGGTTTCATGAACTATCAAATGTTAAATATGAGGATATGTTATTTTTTGATGATGAGCATCGTAATATCATAGATCTGAGCAAATTAAATGTTACTTGCATATTAGTCGAAAATGGAATGACATTGCAGTTATTAAATGAAGGTCTTAGGCAGTTTGCAGAAAAACATAAATGATGCATTATCATCTGACTATTATCTTCTTTAATTTAAAATATTATTTTATTTGTGATATTTTATGTTTATTATAATTGTAGTTCCTTTGATATTGTTGTTTTTAAATTTAATTTTTGTATAAGTTATTTTCGCACAAAATATTTTTCATTTTTTTATAAATGGTTGGTTTTAAAGAAATTTATTGGAATTGTATACTGCATTAAAAATGAAATAATTGTGATAAAACTCACTATAGTTATTAACACTTCATAAGGCATATTAAAATACCATTAATATTTTATTTATTTTTACCCTTAGATGCTATGTGTTTTGGAGATCAGATGATCACATTTTTGGAACAATTTCATTATAATGAAATAAGTTACTAAAAAACTAAGTTTCATTAAGACATGGATTTAGGTTTTTGCTAGATTAGAACATAAATAAATCATTTAATTTTTGTTATATAAAGAAAAACAGAATATGTTTATTTTTACTATGCAAAAATAAAAACACCAAGAAAGAACGGGAAATAACAAAAAATCTGGTGCAGTGCGCATAACACCACTTACACACGTCTCCCCCAAGTTTTGTGTAGATTGGTGGGCTCGTGTTGAAGGTATCTCTATTTCTGAGATTTTCCAAAAATTTCCAGTCCTTTTTACAATACTTAGTAAATTTGGACACAAGGGACCTCAAAACGTGTATTCTCGTCTAAAACTATAATTCAATATTTTCATGACCGGAATATTTACACTTATATTATATTCCATTTATAGGCATGTGAAAGTATCAATTTGATGTCCAGAGCATTTTTCATATTTTAATTTTTAGACTTGAAAAAATGAGTACCTGAGACCATTTTGTAAGAATTTTTGAGGTTATTTGGACTCAGGGGACCTCAAAAAGGGTATTTCCATAAAAAATTGGAATTCCAAATCTTTTACAATAGCAATTCTTTCTCTTACTTTATATTCCATAGTGAAAGTAAAAAAAATCCAAAATAAATAAATATTAGATTACAATAAACAAAAAATAAAATAAAGAATTAAACAATTCAAGAAATATAAAATAACTTATAAGGCAAAAAATATGTATAATACAACTAACTGATTAGAAAATAATTTTTTTTACAATGTGAATCAAAATAATTATTACTTAGTTTCTACAGCTTCTTGAAAAATTTTAAAATTGAAGTACTGCATTTTTCACTTATTCATTCTGTTTGTGTGTTCTCAGCAAAAAATCAAACCTCCCACTTTCCCTTCTAACGTGGCAATAAATAATAAATATTTTGAAAAAGATAATCTACTTTAATAACATTTTAATCGGATCTTGTTCCCCCTGTATAAGATTAAGGAATACATTGAGATGATCACTGGAACTACACCTAAATAGGGTTTGAGGACCAGGATGCTACTTGGAAGTTCCAGCAATTTTCCTAAAAATATGCGTAATATCAGGTTAAGTTTTTGACTGCCTGATTTCATTGATCTATTGTGCCCAAAGGAGTGTTAATAATTTTTAAGTCCGATTATATTCTAATTTATGTAGTTTTAATTATTAAAAAAGAAATTATTCTTGGTTATCATTCAACCAAAAATCTGTGGATATGCTAAACTCAATATTTAATAAATTAAATTGGGAAATTTATTTATAAATTATCAAAATTTGTTATATTTGTACTCAAGTATTATGTTTCTTTGTTTTTCTCTTTTGGATGTGATTATTAGTGTTCCATTGGAAATTTAAATGTAAAAACATTTAAAGTAAACATGTTTACTTTAGTCATAAGTCTATTTTTCTTGTTATTATCACCCCTAGATACCAGTGATGATGATACATAAATCATGTCAATGACAGTGGTTTTGTTTTAAATTGTATATCATTTAATCAACAAAGTTTCTGAGAGTATGTCGAGTTGCTTATAGAGTGCCAATTTATAAATTATTAATCATATAATACTAATGTAAATTGATAAAAAACAAATCTAATTTGTATTAAAATATATTGACTGTTCCATTAAATAAAGAGAGCCTTAAAGAACTTCTTTTTTTTACTTTATTTCTGACAAATTGATTTTGTTTTTAATGGATATTGAATATGAAAGAAAAAAATTTCCAGTTTAGGCTATTTGTATCCATTTTCTTCACCTTCCCTGATTTATTGTTTAAATTTCAATTATATGTTATCTATATTATTCTCCACCTATATGTTGCTGCAAGGCATAGAGTTTTAGCCTTGGTCCATTTTCGGAGGCGAAATTTCTTTCAGGTATATACTACATGCAGATTATCAGCCCTCTACAAGGTACCACCCTGGTCAAGTTTTCATTTCATGGGACTGCCACAGAAATAAAAGTTGAACCTGTGTCTCTCCAGTCACATGCCAATTGGCTCTTTAACTCCCTTGGCTACAAACGGCCTCAAAAGTGGGTACCTGTTTGTCCATGTGTATTATTAAATATATTCTTATAATTCACATTCCAGAGGGATTCACTCCTTAGCGAGCAGATTCTGCCAAGAGTTATCTATACTTATGTCTATTTACACAAATTAATATTAAAATTATAACTCTATTTTAAATTCATCTTTGGTTTAAATTCTAAATTGATATATGTGCATTTTTTATTGGTTGTTCCCTTTCTGAGTGTTCTTATGGAAGGATAACATATTTGTTGTGTTTTTTGTTTATGCATATGTGTATGCATTGTAAATTTTACAGTGAATACTGAAATAAAAAATAATAATGAGAAAACCAATTTAATGAAAGATTTAACAATTAAAGCTTTAGCAAACAAATAAAAATGAACAAGAAACTGAAGAGAAAAAGAAAAAAAAATCAATATTAGAAAAATTTCACTCATTCATTTTTGGGTTCTGCAGTCCCTAGAGAGTCATGGCTTCCGCTGATGTTTTCTTTCATTCGCCTCTGCCTGCTGCAAAGAGTCTCTAGCAATTTATTGCTATCATTAAATAAATCACTAGCAGTTTATGAAGTTATACAAAATATGTTTATTTTGTTTTTATTTATAAATTAGAATAAGTGAAAATATCGAGAAGAGTGGTCCAGACCCCTTGGACTTCCTCTGGCTACACATGTATTAACATTCCAACTACCAATTGACTATGAAATAAAATGCAGCGGGCAGGCATGTGCATCCTAGAAGAAGAAAGTTGAGTACTCCTGTTTTAGGCTGTATAAAACAAATACAAAAAATAGTATGGTACATAATTGAAAAGCCATTTTTTTGCACTATTTTTCTATGTTCATCCCACTTAACGTTGTTGACATTTATATTTACTGTTTATTAATTATTATTTAGTAATTAATGAGTTCTAGTTTCAAGGATTCACTTTTCCTGAAAATAGTACAATACTTGTGGAAACTAATTGGCCTAATAGAAATAGCACTCATTGGATTTCATTGATAAACCAACACGATTATATTCTAGCTTGACTCATACAATTGTCGATAGATGTATGGTGAAACTGTGGTTTAAATTAACTCTTCATCATTCCACTCAACCCTAAAATGAATACTTGGCACAAAGCAGTTAAAATTATTCATAATTATAAGTTTGTTCAGCAACAGATGGTTAAGAGAATGTTCTGCAACCCATCCACATAAGTAAAAAAGTAGGGCATTAGGTATACCCTTCTTTAAGATTTCGGAATATAGATGTTTCATGAAATCTATTATTTACATATCATATCCACTGAAAAGTAAAAGTGACCACCCTTCTTTTATTTCTCATATTATTATTTGTGGATTTAAATTTATTAATTATAAACCAAACACATCTACAAGTTAAGAGTAGCCTTATTCATCTTGAAAACTCAACTTGTAAAGGATTTAGGTTTGGACTATTTGATGGTTAGTATAAGTACCAGATGTACAAGAAAATGATTAGGGGTGCGGTTAGTGAAGAACTTAAGTATGCAAAAACTTATGTAATTGTACTGTTTTGGCCAACATTTCAGGCCTTAAAAAGAAAAAAAGCAACCGTAATGATTGATTTTAAAAAAAACAAAATAACCATAATGATTAGATGGAATTGAAAAAAAGTAAGAAGATAACGTAATACAGGAACACAAGGAGTTTTTGAAGAAAACGCAAAGTGTAATATTGAAACTGTATATAATAGTATACAGGGAAAGTATTAATATTAAAATTAAGAATGAAAAAAATAAATATCATATTTACTTGGTTATGGAGAATGACGGCCATCTACATAATATAATATAATTCACTTAAAACATGTGTTTCCTATATCTATTGCATCAAGAATAACTAATATCAGTGGTGTCTGCCAGTTCCTTAACTTGTTTTATTTTAAAGGATACTTTGGTCATTTGGAAATATATCCTGACTGCCTGACTACTTCAGTCAGAAAAATGAATGACTATTTCATTAGTAAATATTACGGTCTGTATAGTCATTACATTATTAATAATTAATGATTAATAAAAATTAAGAGTTCTTTTGCATTCTGACTATGTATGGAAATTATAAAATATTTATTGACTCTCCACACCTCTCTCAGTAATGAATATATTATGTTTATACCTCTGAACCCACTTCTTTGACAGTATGAAGAATGGCAAATGAGGAGCCTAACAACTTTTGTTTATAGATCAAGTAAAAAATTGTTGTTTCTGCTTTTTGATTGTTTTAACCTTAATTCAGTTAGTAAAATATGATAATGGGAGATGTTGTCTAATGCAAAATTTATATTACTTATATATATTTTTATATTAGAAAATTGTTGTTTTTGATTGAAAGGGGAGAGAGAGGAGTTAATGAAAGGATGGGAAAATTACGCTTATCCCATGGAAAAAATTCTAGTTAAGGTCTATGTGTGAATGACAATACAGAGTTCATAGAAATTCTGGCCTAAAGGTTCTTTCTTAAAGATGAAAAAAAAAAATAGAAAAGAAACATGCTCTAGGCCAGAAAAAAAATTATAATAATTTTTGCTTATAACAAAATAATTTATTATGTTTTGTTTTAAAAAAAAAAAAATAAACTACTACAAACTAATAAGGTTTTATAATTAACACATAATAATTATTAAATTATGTTATGTTATATTCTAAAGTATAATTATTATGTAGGAAGCATATTGTGTTCCAATATTGAGAAATAATTAACAAAGAGTTTAAACATAATTAATATTTTTTTAATTTGAACATCAAAATAATTTATTTTATTTTATTACATTCATATGTGTTTGTGTGTTTATTTATATGTCAAAAATTATACTTATTTTTTCATTATTTATTTAATTTTTTTCTTACAGATTTAACTCTTTGGGATGTACAGGTTGACAAATGTAATCCTCCATTTCATAAAAAGTGAGTATGATTTCACTTTTGAGTTGTTAGCTTTTTTATTTGCTTACATATATATGGTAAGAAAAAGCATTGCTATTGAAAAATAAACAAAATTTTGAATTCAAGTTCTTGATGGAATTACACCTTATGTAGTCCCCTGGGTCCGAATAACTGAGTCTCACAAAATGGTCTGAGTAAACAGCCTAGCAAAAGACTAAAAAGTCATATGAAACTTCATATTTAAGGCAGGTGTAGGCCTAGGATGTGACAGTAACTTTCTTGATGAAATCAACTGACTGGAAGTGCCACTTTATAGAAGCCATTTTTCAATTTTTTTTTATTTTCTCAAAAACATCTAGCGATTTTGATCAAACTCAGTGTATCATAGTACAATGAAGTGTTCTTTTCTGATAGTTCTTATCAGCTGGTTTTTATCAGCTAATATCAGATAGTTCTTATCCTCATTGAAATAGTCTGGCAGGGTTTAAATGCTGATTTTTCAAAAATCTTTCTCTAAAGTAATTAAATATTGTTTATATGTAAAACAGTTATCATTGCAAGCAATTATAAACAATGGATAAATACTAAGTATCAAAGAATTATGAAAAACTAAAGGAGAACAAAAATTCACTTGATTCAAAAGTGAAAAGTCAAAACCACCCGATCTTTCCCAATTGCATTACTGCTTCGTTATCTTTTGTTAAACTGTTATATTCTTGGCAAGAACAAATTTTTTTTTATTCCCACCTCATAAAACTAAGAAATACACAGTTTTAAAGGAAGAAAAATAAAAAAATTTTGTTCATTATTTTCTCCATCCCTGGTCTTTAATCCCTGATATTATTTTTTGAAAATCACAAAAATAGCAATAACTTCAACACAAGCCCATCAATCTAAAAAAATCTTAAGGAGACATGTAGGGTAATAAGTGAAAGTTATATGATGCGCACACTGCACCAGATTTTTATATGCAGTTTTACCAATACATTTCAGAATAATGTTGTTGTTTTTCTTTAGGGATGAAAGTATTACTGATGAAAAAAGTAAAATTGTAAAACTCTATCCAGATGTTTTAAATGTATTGAATTCACTTAAAAAATATGGGTTCCCTTTATCCATTGCATCAAGAATAACTGATATCAGTGGTGCCTACCAATTGCTAAACTTGTTTAATTTAAATGGATACTTCGATCATTTGGAAATATATCCCACAGAGAAAACTCTTCACTTTTGCAGGTAAGAAAAGAGTTTCTATTATGTTACTTCTTTTTTTAGACATGCAGGGTTTGAACTCCTGGTGCCTGTGATCAAATCAAGCATCCCGAGTGCAATATTTGGCAACAGCCAAAAAACATGTTTTTCTCTAACTGTAGGACTAAAATAGTTTTAACAATTTTGACGAAACTTGCTTAGAGGTTTCTACTTAAAACCCTTTAACTTTTCATACATAGCATAAGTCTCCAAGAAAAGTAAAGGAAAATGACATTTTCATACAGGCATTTAAAAGGAAACCAAATTATCTAAGACATAAAAAAAAAAAATTGTTTAAATTGTACAAATATTAGCAAATGGTCAGTATAACTTTAAGTATATTAATTTTTTTATTCTACACTACTCCCAGAACATTCCAAATGTTTCTTTGAAGGATAATTAAATTGTCCAATGATATACATTAAAAAATAAACAGATAAAATATTTATGGGACCAATATTAGTGAAGACACTACAAGGAATCGTATTGGTCTTAACAGGTAAAGTAGTAAAGAAAGTTCTGTGGGTGGACACACATAATTTTATTTCTGTTATAGAAATATCATTAGTTGTGTTATTTAAGGATGAAGATGGGAGAAAATCACTGCTATTTATTTAATCAAAATATGTTTCATTCGCTTCAATACACTTTTCCCAACAGGACTTCAAAGCATAGATGCCTGTTTCAAAGAAATGTTGATCTTTAGAATCAATAAATTCAGATATTGAATTTTTCAGGCTGTCTTCATTTTTATACTGTTTAGCCCATAAAAACAGATACAAATGTTTAAATGAAAGTCGGTTGTGGATAGATCCGGTGTAGAGGCTAGGTGCTGCAAAACTTCATATTTCAATTTCACAATTGTTCTGTGCGATGTATGCGGCTGTTTTGGCCGTGTGGTCATCGTTTTTGGTCTTCTTCGCGGTTCGTTTTGTAGAGATAAATCACCAGACCGAAATTTTTCAAAACAACACTGCAATTTTCTTTCTTTAACAGTATTCTCCCCAAACGCCTGATTTATATGCAGTTTTTGCAGCATTATTACCAAGTTTATACTCAAACCAAAAAATTAAACGAATATCAGTGGAAGGAATTCATTTTGGCACAACATTGAAAACGAGTAACATAAAGGAACACTTATGAGAAAATCACCTTTGTTGAAATGTGACTCGCAATGGACAGTATGACTATAAACAAGGTTATGCCAAAAACAAAAGCAGGACGAAAACAGGAAGAGAAATATTTGCATGTAAAAATATCCGACATTTCATGTGTTCACAGGCCGTCTATGGCTATGGGAGTGGAGGTATCACTTTAATAATCTCGGGTCTACAGCATCCAGCCTAGGCAAGTTAACTTTTTATTTGGTGGTGGCCAGCGGGAATGAACCCTCTGGTTTGGATAAGGTGGTTACCTATTTATAATTATTTCTCCTTCCCCCCCCTCCAACCTCCTGTATGTCAGAAATGACCAGGTTAAAAAAAAAAAAAATTACATTTATACATAATACAAATTTCCTTAATTGGACAATTCAAGAACTTATAGTCTATATGAATATGCTAATAAACTCTAGAGGGGAGGTGGGAAATATAAAAAAAAATTGTTTCAGTAATTTTAATATTGCTTTCAGATTATCTGAGAAAACAAACATCAAATATGAAGACATGATGTTCTTTGATGATGACTTGAGAAATATTAGAGATATAAGTAAACTAGGTGTTATTTGTAATTTTGTGGAAAATGGATTAAATAAGGATGTTTTAGAACCTTTGTTTAATATTAAGTCTATGAAAAATCAGTCTGTAAATTTTATCTCAAATAAACATTCATGCTAGCATACATTTTGGAAAGTCTCAACATATATTTACCTTTAACTCTTTAATGGTCAAAATAAGACTACTTCCAACTATCAAGCTTCTGGAATTCTCATTAAAATCTAATAGTTTCAGAAAAAATAAATTCTTGATAGCTTTTTTTTAAACACATCATTAATTTTTTTTTACATATTGGATTTTAAAAAAATTCCCCAAGATCTGAAACGTGATAATTAATTGGTTGTAGGCTTTTTCTAGAATTCAGATTGATAATCTTTGTCTCTTTTAGAATAAAGGTTATTAACTTGTAAATTTCAGAGGGTAGTAATAAAAATAAATTGTCAGTTCAACAGAAAAAAAAAAAAAATAGAAAAAGGAAACCTTAAGGTTTATATAAATAGTGTCTGTGTTATGTTACTTTTTATTACTATGGGTGTGATTTCAAGTAAAAGTGATAGAAAATAAAAGAAAAACTGAAGCAATTTTACAAAGGAACATACAGATAGAATAAGACCAGTCCTTAATTTAATAAAAATTCAATAATAATATAAGTTCTTAAAGAATTATAATTAGCGCTAATAGAGATTGGTTTAAAAAAGATTAGAACATTGGAAAAATAGGATAATAAAACTGATTATATGCTTGTTTTCTGAATATCTTGACAGATACCTTTTAACGCCTGTTTGATTAATACTACAAGGTTAACAATAACAATAAAACGATAATGAAATGCTAAATACTAACCCTTAAGATGCATTAAAGTGAGAGGCATTTTACTTTTCTTTTTTTTAAAACAAATTAGCTATTAAACATAACTTAAGAAATAAAACTCTCTAAAAGAGAATCAAAATTCATGCAGCAGAACTGAATCCATAGTTATTCTCATTTTTTTTTTTTTTTTTATAATAGGTAAATGTAATGCTCATTATTATACTTGTCTGTAAAAAAAAAAAAAAAAGCTTATATAATTATGAAACAATTTATTTGATGGTACATTTAAGTAAATGATAGGTTGGGCTAATAAAAACAAAACAAACAAAAATAAAAGAGATTGGAAAATATATTTGACATGATCAATAATGATAATTTTGTACACAGCATAAAATGACCAGCTTATAATTTATTTTTTACATGTTTTCAATTCATAGATATCTATTAACATTATTAAATTGATGAACTACATAAAAATTTGTCTTTGATTAAAAAAAAAAATACACATTCCATACAATCACACTTATAACATAATTATTATCATTATTAAGAAGAATGATATTGCTAAAAGTATTGATTCAATCACAGACAAAGGCGAATGGCATCTTAATGCCTTAATATATTTGTTTATATAAAGATAGAGATTTGTCATTCATCTAGGCTTATTCTAAAGACAATAATATTTTTATGATTTCCAACCTCTTCAGAATGAATTAAGGCCATGAAATTTGAAACAAGCATTGCTGCCACAATGCAATGAAACAATAATAACTTAATTTACTAGAAAGGATTACAACCATCTAACACTCACAAAGTTTTTATACCACTGTGTCCAGTAGTGCAATAAAGCATGTTTAGTCATCCATTTTCTAAAACATCACTATGTTTAATATGGATAATTATTGTGAAAAATGATCTTTACATTTTAAACTTGAATACAGTATAATAATTTCACGACTACAGTATTTAACACATATTCACAGTTATAAACTTTTTACATTTCATAACCAAATCAACAAATAAAAACGAAGTTTTTAATTTCAAAACTTAAGCAAGAAGGAAGCACTAGTTGAATTAAATGAGCAAGAGGAAGGTATTTTAAAAGAAATGCAGTGGACTATTAGCAAAGAAGGGATGAAACCGTGAGGTAGATGAACCGTGAGTGATGATATAAAGCCTGCCACCTTTGTCAATGCCTGAAGAAAGTGAAAAAAAAAATTATGATACACTTTTTTTTTTTCAATATGTGGATATAAAACAAGGAAATAGGATAATTTCAGAGAAAAAAAAATTAAAACATGAGGTTAATTGATGAATGTACAAGATTTCAGGATTTTAGGAATGTAATCAGAGCTTTTATGATTGGAATTTGGTGTGAGACAGGGAGATGCTTTATCACTCCTGATATATTTCCTAGCTTCACTACTCTGTTAGTGTGGCTTTTAGTGTTAGAAACAAAAGTTCTGTGATAAATAAAATCAAGGGTATAAGCAAAGCAGCAATAAAAATAAGAATAAAAAAACCTGAACTGAACCGTTGGTATTAAACCAAACATACAAATTTTACCAACCTTGGAGCTAACATCTACACTGAAAACAAGGTTTGGCATGAAATAAGAAAGTGAATCATAGGAGGAAACAGATTATATTCTATTTTTTTAAAATATTAAGTTCATAGTTTCTTTACAAGCCTCCAAAATAAGAAATAAATATCACGCTTCTTCTTAATAATATTCAAACTAATTGCACTGCTGCCCCAGAAATAATAATGAAATATGACTAGGTGAAAATTATAATAGTTATAAGCAATATATTAATATAAAATAATATATTTTCATTTTAGATGTTGATTATGAATTACTTTCATTACAATAGGAGAATAATGTTTATTCTATTTAAAAAATGTATTTGAAAATGATACAGTCAACACAAACAAAATATACTTCATAATAGCATACTCTACTACTTCATTAAAATTAACTCTGTTCCTTATAAAATTAACTAAAAGATACAGATACAAATAAAGGAAATATTAATTAATTTCATTTTGGGTTATGCTAATTTAATGCTTTAGTGACAGGAACCGAAACAGTATTTTTTATTTTTTAAATTTATCTTATACAAGTAAGTAGTTTATTTAAAGTCATAAAAATTGTTTATTTTAAAAGTTTTAGCTGATTTAATTGAAGCTTTTGATCTTATTAACAATTCTTAAGGTTTTAAATTTCATTGTGGCAAAATGAAATGAGCGTAGATTGGAAATGATTCCAATGACTTTAAAGTAAAGATCAATCTTGGAATGACTATTATAGCAAACAGCAATTTATTAAGATTTATTATTTTTTTCCATAATGCTACCTTATTTCAGATTTAACTTTAAATTTTTAGTTCTTAAACCATGGCTCATAGAAAAAGAAAACAGTGTACGTGATGCATCTCATTGTGAATAAATGGGTAACAGTTAAAGTGTTTTATTGTTAATTATTTTTTTGAAGTAAAATTTTATAAATAATTTACTTTTTTGTTAAAACTTGTACTTGATCAAAATATATTTCATTAAATACCATTCATTATTTTCACAACAGAAGTTTACAGTTTGTTTCGGTCCCTGATTAAAAAATTTCAACTCTTACAACCACAATATATTAACTATGATTATATTTGGTGGAAGACCAAAATAAGCCCTTATTCGGCAGTGATTATTTAAATTACTAAGCATTGTAAAACACATTTACACACATATAAATATACACTTGAGAAGTTTCTAGTTGAATTTATGGAAGTATGCACTTGCCTAAATATAGAAAAATTAAATATTCAACGTTTTCAGAAGGCACGTGTAAAAGAAACATGAATAAAATTAAAAATATAACTAAAGCAGAAAATTAATAAGTAAGATAAAATTATTTGAAATACAGTTTTTCAGAGTATCATGGTAAATAAAATAAAGATTTATCATTGAACAATATTCTCACAACTGTAAGAAAATGCAAGGAACTAAATAAGAAAATACTGTAACTGTAAAGACAAATGAAATATTTGATTCTTGGGCTTATTGAAAAAAGTTACAATACAAACTTAACACACTGTTATTGGAGTGTAAAAATGCGTATGACCTGCTCTACTAACAGTATAAACAGTGAATAGAGCATGTAGTTAATTTATAATGCATATTTTTATGTCCCCAACAACGTGTTAAAATAAATGAAATTCTAATTTTAGTATTAAGAATAACACACAACCAAAAATAGTGAATATTGAAATAAATAAATTATTTTTTGTAGTAAAAGTTTTTACTTTGGTAAAGTGTAGACAATCCTACAATTATATTATACGATATAGCAAGAATATTTATGAGTGAAATCAATTTGTCCTTTCTAAAATTGTTATTTCACATTGCATTTAAAATGAATCAAGTTAAAAAAAACTAAATTAAATGTAAAATATTTCATAATTTAATTAATCATGAAGCATTGACATAAATTAAAATGAGTGTTCAATTTCACTATAATAGAACAGCAGCAAAGTGCAATATGCAGAAGGAAATAATTTTCGAAAGATATATTTTAGAAAACAAACCAAATTAGATTGTTTTACTAAATATAGTTTTGGAAAAATAGTATTTCACAGGAAAACAGCAAATGCTTTGCACATAATTTTAATAACTTTCTGCAATGTACTTTGCTTCTGTACTGTATGGCCTAGTGGCCCACCACCTTAATAGTTACTAATGGACCAGGTTTTAAGTTTCATTTATCTATAATTTAAGTACAATACTTTTCAACTTGTATTGTTACAATGATAACTAAACCCTTCTACCAATACAACAAAAATGATTTAGTTTAAAATTTTGTTGTATTTTAGATAAATGATTGGTCCATGTTTAAATGCTTAGAGTAGTTTTCTAAATCCTACATTGATTGGTCCAAGAAACTAGTTAGATATTGACCTGAGATGAAGTATTGTTATGGTATAATAAAATAATCACGAACAAGTAACAATAAAAGACAATAAATTAACAATAACAAGAAAAATTATGGAATTCAATGTAAAAAAGAACAAAACACATTAAATATTAAATTAATCATAAAATGTTCCACTATACTTAAAATAAAAAGTTGGCAACAAAAGTAAAACAAAAAATAAATTAAAAACATATTTTTTCTTTATAAAATTCATTGAATCACAATACAATGGAATACGTTTTTAAGTAAGAAAATTTCATCACAAGATAGTTTTTAAAATCACAGACAAGAAATAGTAAATAAGATGTAACTTATCACAAGGCAGTAATTCTCAAATGATTCCAAATTCATGTAGAAAGACTATAATGTTCGAATTGATTTTATACTTAACAATTTTCTAAAATAAATTTATCAAAGCTGTAGGAAATATAATATGTCACTACTAGAAGAAATATGAAAAAAAAAAAAAAATTAGTTTTTCAAAAATATTCAAAAGGGTTAAATTATTAGTAATAAAGCGAGCATATGTGGATGGACAAGGCTATGCTTCACTATTTTCATCAGTGGTTGAAAATACAATTATTTTGACTTTTAGTAAAAAAATAAATATTATTTGATACAGAAAATGTTTTAGGTTTAATACAAAGTTCAATTTTTATTGAAATCTCTAAAACAAAACAAAGGTTCTGTCAGAATGGAGAGTATCATTTTTACATTATCACTTATCCAGAACTAGTTGTGATAATCAGAAAGTTTAGAAGGCTACAGAAGGGTTGAAGTTTTTTATCTCATGAAAACTGTCAAAAGCACTCAATGGATTCAAAGGTATACTGTTGATATATTAAAAAAGGCATTAGAAGCTAAGAAGAAAAAATATAACTTATTCCCTAATATGTACATGCTTACATACCGCATATGTACTTTTACTATTTTATATATATATAAAACTTCATCTAAATGCATCATTTATACAATTTTAAATAAATCCTTAAATAAAAATGTGTTAGCCGCAATCATATTTACTATAACCTGCATAAGTATGTATGGCAATCATGAGAAATTACAGCTTTTCTATACACTAAAGCTCAACACACATACACTAGAAAGGTGCAACTGTATTTACATGACGTTATATGACATTTTATTAATATAAAAACCCTATATAAGGGTTAAATATATAAGAATTAGACCCTATAAAACCTATTATGTGATTACACATAATATACACTATATGACAACACAGTTTATTAATGCTCTGAGTAAAGTTGTTAATATTTTGAATGTATACCAACCTCATGTGGTAAAATTTCTATTTCTCAATAACTGGAGAGCTTGTAAAAATTCATAAACAACAAGAATCAGTCAGGGATAAATTTATTTTAAAATTAACTCTAAGGTAGTTAGTAATACTAAATATGTTACCAATTGCTTCCAAGTAATCTATAACTATTCTATATTAAGCAAGAGGTTTACAATCCACTTATATCCAATCTGAATTTTTTTTAGGAATGATTGAAAGACCATTGTGATTTGTAAAGGTCTATGCACAAAACTAATTTTATAATATATTTTCTGTCATATGTGGTTTTTCAAGCAAAAAAACTTCCACCATTATAAACAATATATGGATAGAATGAGTTGATCCTTTCCGAAAGTAGAGAGTTCAGTTTCAAATACCATAGGCTCCACAATAACATCGATAAATAATCAACAGACTGAGATAGACCAGTGTATAATAAGCATGGACAGACTCTTTGTTGGACCAAGCTTTGATATATGGCTGTCAGACCTAAGCTCTAACAGGTGCCCTGGAAAGCAGAATCAAGAGACTTTAACGGAAAGTCCTCCGTTCAATTACAGGAGCAATCTGGGATCATAGCCTTAACACATGGAGGAGGAGAACTTACAGTGAACTGCTTATAGAGACTGGTCAGTCAATATCTCATTATATGAAGGCAAGGAGGTTATGATGGTTGGAACATATGGCTCGAAGCAATCCATCAGGACAATGTATGCCATCATAGTAGACAAGAGGGAGCACCTCAAGGGAGGCCAAAAACTAGATGGAATAGACAGAATCAACAAAGATGTGAAAGAGCTGCATGCAGCAAACTGGAAAGCAGTAGCCCAAGATAGGCAGGTGTGGAGAAGGCTGGTTTGTATGGCCAAAAAATAAATAAATATATATATATATATATATATTTATTGAATATCTATATATAATACAAATATGTATATAATACAAATTTGTAAACGGAAAGAAAACAATCATTGGACCAAGCCACTTCAATCTACGTCAAAGAAGAAGACCAGGCCCTGAAATGCCTGCGGACGGAAGAGGCACAGAAGACTGAACTAATGAAACCTGTACTGTAAGAAAACTTTACATGAATCATTAAAATTGTAAATTGATTTATTAGCAGTAGTTTGATGATGGATACGTAACATCAAACTGCTGTGCACACCTGTATTGCTCATAAGGCAGGGAAAGGTGGAAATAAATAAAGGTGAGGGCGCATGCGCAATGTTTTTGTCATTATATTTACTTGAAAGCTAGTTTTATAATTTCACTAACCCTACATATAAGGTTTTCAGTTGAAATAACAATCCACGAGAATAACACCATGAAATCATTCTTTGTATTTTCAATATTGACTCTATAAAAATTTATCATTCAATCATGCAGAATGTAAATTTTATTAAACAGGTATATTTTTATATTTCTGGCATTCTTTTGCAAAATTATGCTACGAGAAATAATGTTAAAAATACATTTCTGAAAACTGTTAAAATTGGAGTTAGTCAAATTGTCAACTGAAAAAATCATTTGGAAATTAGTACCGGAAAGCATTGCCTCAATGATCAATATAGCAATATCTGTTCTGAAACTACCAAAGAATAACTCAAACTCTAAGTAGGGTGCTAAGTAAAAGTTGTGTAATGAATGCACAAACCACACCAGATTTTTTTTTATCTTAAAGTTTTTTGTTATAAAGATTCATTAAATTACAGTATTAAACTATTCTTTACTTTTTATTTTTCAAATACGTCAATTTCATTAAACTAAAACTATATTACTGGAGAAGTATATAATATATTTAGTTATATTATATAAAACTATATTATCTTCTGTACTACAACTTCTTTGAATGCTTACTGCCATATTGTGATAGTTGGCTTATGTCTGGAAAATGTTGACAATTGAATGGTTTTCTATTCCAGAAATAAACTTAGATATTCAAAGCCGGAAAACTAATCTGAGTCACCAAAATTAACAGCCAGAAATGCTAACTAGTAATCCACAAAGACAGTCTCCAAGTAACACACATTGCTACATGAAAGGAAAGATTATATTAATAGAAATCTTAGCTGATAATGAAAAATCTGTTTTAATCTAAATTAGTTTTAGGAACCCATATAAGTATTTTGTTTTTCTATATTACCGACAAATTATCAAATATAGTATTATATTTTTACAACTTAATTAATTTCATTAAAATTAAATAAGATAATTTTTCCTCTGCAGTAAGCAAAAATAATGATATATAACTTTATACCCTGTGACACGGATAAATTAAGTTTGTATCTAGTGAAGTAAAATAAGCAGTATCAAATCTTGAATGGACCAGATAATCACTCATTTGGACATCAGAATCATAAACCTATTTTCATTTATGTTAGACAGTTTCCAATTAATTTTCTAGTTAATTGGAAGATAACATTCTACTACAGCTTTGATAAATTATTGCTAAATGGATCATTTACATCAATAATTAGATGTTAATTCATTAAAGGCACACTGTCATTAATACTAAATTATGTATGAAAATTAAAAAAACAAAAAAATTAATAGTACCAATTTGAAAAATCAGTAGAACTTGATAATATACTAAATACACATTTGTCTTTCATTTAAAATTTTTCCTTTAAAAACCACAAAATTTCAACAATTTTGGAATGCTTCTAAAATCTTTTGTCTTTAATTACTGATAAGCAAAGTTAATAAAGTTATACAACGAATATCAATCAAATTGTAAATATTTCTCAAATTTATCAGTTGTGGCTATAGAAATATAATAACATGATTGTCTTATGACTATATAGTAAATAGACAGTTTCATAATTAATCAGAAACAATGAATATACCAAATTTTGAAATATATTGTAATCAACCTAAAATATTCATTCAATAATAAAATTTAACAATCCATTTCGCCACAAAATAACAAACAAATTATGGTTTATATGCAGATTCATAATGTTTAAAAAAATACACTTTACCTTTGGTACTAGTAAAGTATATTTTATGAAAATGTAAAGTTTTGTAGAAATTAAGTACTAATAATGAATTGCTATTAGAATTATACCAAATCTAAGATTGACTAGCAAGTAATTTGGTAATATAATTTCATATATAATAATAATTTAATTTAATGAAGAAAATTTTTAATCACAACTTTCCAGTAGAAAACAATTCATTCCATTGCTAAAAGTTGAATCGTCATTATTATTAATAATAATATTTGTTTTATCTCCATAAAACTAAGAAAGATCAGTTTTCATATATAACTAACCTATTCATTAGGATTTTATAAAAATTAAATAAATAATCTATCATTACTTTTCCAAATGACAGTCAATGAAATTCCAATAAATATACAAACACATTTTAATAGTGTTGATAGATAGATTTTACCAAAGAAGCAACTACTGAAGTGAGCAGACTGTTGAAGCATCTGTGTGCTGATCCATTGCAGCTGCTCTTCTTTTTATTGCCTCCAAATAAACTTCACGAGAAAATAACCCAGCGTTTAAAGGTATCCTGCAGATAACAAAGACATCAATTTATTAATGACATAATTAATTAACTAATTGAGGCAATTTTATTTTCATAATTCTTTATTCCAATCCTTCATCCCTTATTCAATTACATAAACA
The DNA here is from genome assembly GCF_000696795.3 of Halyomorpha halys. Classification (NCBI taxonomy): domain Eukaryota; kingdom Metazoa; phylum Arthropoda; class Insecta; order Hemiptera; family Pentatomidae; genus Halyomorpha; species Halyomorpha halys. The sequence goes on from NW_027109687.1 coordinate 1,318,312, forward strand.
GTCAAATCAGCAAGATCGGAACAACCTTGGATATTTTCTGTGCAATGGAATCAAAATGGGCTAAAACATTGTAAATTTTCAGTGCTTTATTGGAACACTAGCCTTTCCTTTTAATCAAAGACATTAGGTTAAAACAAGCTATCTTTTGAGAAAAATATGTTTTGTCACTACGCGATTGTAATTTATAATACAATGCATCAAAACCAAATTTATAAATATTTTATACATTCTTCAGAACATACCTAACACATAACAGACATGAAATCATGTTACTTATGTAGACAAATATTTCCTAATTACCTCACTGCACAAATATGGATGTTTTCCAAATGTTCTATCTCCAATTTACGAACTACAAGAAAGGAGGTTCTAATTTCAGTGTGAGTTTCTTTTTTGTACATTTGGTAACTTAGAGTAGAAAGCTAAGTTTGATCAGCAAATGATGGTTATGTAGTTGGTTCAGTTCAAATTTGAACTTTGGGAAGGTAAACAAGATCGTGAAAAAAAACATTTTGATATTTGATAAAAGTATTTTGATACTGCTAAACCAGTTAAACATCAAATGTTGAATGTTTGTAGATCGATTTTCAGGGGAAAAAATCACTCTATCACCACAACTTTGAACTTGAAGTAATGTTGTAGTATTTTTTTTTGTTTCATCATAAAATTAATTATATCACTAAATTAATTAATAGCAGGTCAAGTCATAATTAAATTAAAAGCAGATCCAGTCACCTCCTCCCTAATAAGAGTAACTTTGCCTACCCATCTTTTTTCAAGAAACATAGAAAGAAGTACTATAACAATTATAGATTTGCAAGAAGCAAGACAAAATCTAGCACAGCCCCCCTTCATCTCATTGATATTAAAAGTTGGTTAACATAGAACAAAACTTTTTAAATTTCTCAAATCTTATGAATTTACTAATTTTATAAACAGCAATTTACAACTTATAAATATTTGATTCTTTAAAGATAAAGTGTATTTTCTAAGACATTTAAACAGATCACTATTCAAATAAACATGATATATAACACTATCAAAATAAAATTTGTAACAACAATGAACAACTTCAAACAAGAATTTTATATGCATTGAGGAAATGATGAACCTGAAACCAGCATCACTCCTAATTTGTGAAAAACACAACCATAATTAGAATCCATTCCAAGTTAAATTTGCAAGTTAAAACCCTCTTTCTATATATATCATATACGTTGAAATTCATTAAGTTGATTAATGCACATTCAATATAGTTACTAGCTCCAACATTATTTTTATTGAACATAAAAGGGATTAAAAACAGGGATTACAAACACGTACTTACAAAAATGACAAAATACTAATATGATACATATTAGACAGGTATTTAATAAGATTTTGTTGCTTAAATCAAATTTATAAAAAATATGTCAGAAATAAACTATATGTATATTTGAAGATTTTCTTAGGCACTGAGGGTTTAATTAAGTTCCAACCTTATTATCTTACGATCAAAAAACATTATACATTCCCATTATAAAATTTTAAGTATGTATATATGAAGGATTCGGTTTTAAACATGTTTACAGAAAAAAATGAAAACTTTTACAATGTTTCAACGTTTGCTAATTACAAAGTTTTATCTAAAACCTGGAATCACTTACCATAATTTAATAACAACATTATTCCTTTAAAAATACAAATTTTCTAAAAATTCTTTCAAAAATCTATGAAATTAGCCCTAAAACTTTAATTCACAATGAATGTCAGATACCATGTTTTACAACTGAGTGCCTCATATTTTACACATAAGGAATATATACACCTACGAAATTAAAAATAAGTGCATCAGCATTAAAAATTATGATAAACAAAACCTAAATATGAAAAAAAGAAATGCCGGTCAGAACAAAGATTGCTCTCACTGCCTTACATTGCCTCACTGAAAAGGCTAAGCAGTGCATATCTGTTTCTATTAGACTAACTCTCTTTTGAGAAATTTGTATCATTATTTTAGCAGCTCTAATTAGCTATTCCACAATTTATAAAAATTTAAGAAAGATATTTATGTTTAAACAAATAAAAAATATATTAAAAAATGAAACTTACGTATCGATCCCAGGTCGAATGGAGACTTTATATAAACCCCAAACAGGTTTATGATCTGATGTACTCACTGACTGCACCGAGCTGTACGCTAAGCATTCAATTCCTTCATCCTTTCTTCGAGATTTATACAATATTCTGTCGGTATAAGATGGTGTTCGCTGTTTGCTTGAAGTATCATATATTTGGGTTCCAGGATCATATTTATAGGAAGGTGGAAATGTAAGTGGACCTTCTTCAAACCCACGCAAAGCACAACCTGAAGAGATATTTTCATTTTAATTATTTTGTGAATATTTTCTTTACGCATAAAAAGGATACCTATGTAGCTTTATGAAAGCATAACATGAATTTTAAAAAGGGAACTAAACATTTATTAGAAAACATGGATAAACTTTGAAGGAAATGCAGAAAATTATAACAAAAATATGTATAGGAAGATGGTCAGGGTTGCGGTCAAAGGAGAAACAAAAATAGTTGTAAACTATTTTTGTTTATCCTTTGACAATCTTCCTATACATCAAATTTTACGTTCAACTATCAAATATATAGGTGAACATATAAATAACAAAAATAGTGAAGAAGATGGTCCAGGGTTGCTATTAAAAGAGAAACAAAAATTGTTAACAACTATTTACTTTCTAATGTTTTGCCCCACTATGAAGAGCTTCATCAGGGCTAAAAAGATACAAAAACAACTAAGAACATTTTGACATCGTAAGATAACAAGATACAAAAAGATAAATCAAGAAAATTATATACAAATAAAAGAAAAGAAGAAATAAAATATCATTAGTATAAAATAAACAATGATAAGAATACAAAAAAAACTATGTAAACTGTAAATTTAAAAATGTACAGGTGACAGAAAAGTAGATGTGAGAAAACAAAATTTAACACACTAAAAGATGGAAAATAAAATGAAAATTAATAATAATAATAATAAATGAGTAAAAGAACAAATCAAGACAGTTGAAGTTAAAAGCTTTGGCGACTATTATAGAATATCAGAAGTGTACATGAGTGGAGTGGGGAGGTGACCATTAATGGTTTTATTTCTATTTCAAATAGGTTGTGTAAACAAGAAAGATATATAAAAGTATGATGAAAAATGAAAAATAAGACAAGAGATATAAAAATATGATAATAATAACAACTGTAAGAATTCTCTAATTTAAGGAAAACTAAATACAAATTAAATGATAAAATACATAACCAATAGTACATACCTACAGAAAATAAAGCTAGGATAATAAAATGAATATAACAAAGGTACAACACAATAGTAAAAGAAGTAAATAAAAAGGTGTAAACCTAAAAATACAGAATAATTAGATAAACACCTGTTTTTGTATAGATCGTGACAATAATAATTTATCTACATTGATAATTGTAATAGCCAAGACTACATAAGTTAAATGAAAAAATGTTAAGTGAAATAAGTTAATTTAAACAAACTGAAGTAAAAGTTTACAATAAAACAGTAAATGGGTAAATTAACGAAAACAATGGATTTATAAATATAAGTGAATAAAATAAAGTATAAGAACAATAAAAATAAGTATAAGGTAAGATGTAAAAATGAAGTACATAAATATATTAAAAATAAGCAATAAAATATAGAAATAGGTATACAAAAAAAAAAAAAAAAAAATTAATAGTGATGAAAAGATAACAAAAAGGTGAAAAACAAAAGCATAATACAAATATTTGGTGATGATAATAAGATGAGCATAAAATTATTGAGTCTTAATTAAGTTTAATGTATGGCTTTAGGTATGAGAGATACAGTTTTTATCAATTTTGTGATTGACTGGTAGGAGTTTATAGTTCATTCTGAGATGAGCCTCTTTTGGTAGTTAGGAATTGTGGCTAAAATAGTGGTATGGTCAAAATCAAAACAGTGATTAAGCGTAAGAGCAAGTTCTAAAAGTTTTGAAGCGGCTGGGTTGTGAGAAGTTATGGATAATTTGTGTTGAGAGATACCTAATCTGAGGTGGTTCTTAGTTTTGCCTATACATATAGAATTACAGTTGGAGGAGGAACAAGCAATATGGTAGACAACGTTTGAGCAGTATTGGAGAGGAATAGAATCCTTAGTATTTGTAAAAATGTAAGATAGTTTATTTTGAGGTTTGAGTCCAAGGCTTAGTAAAGGTTGATTTTAAAAATTTCTGTATGTTGTCAGTGGGAGAGGGGACATATGGAGGGAATCTATAAATTGAGGGAGTGGGTGGTGGATGTTGAGAGTTTGGAGAAGGAGAAGTAGGTGTAGAACGGTTGATGTAAGAGTTTGTGTATAATGTAAGGTGGAATGTTGTTTGAAAGTAAGTAAGTCTTAATACGGTAAATATTGGTATTTTGGTATTGGGGATTCGATATGGAGAGGCATCGGTGTATGACATTTTTAGTAATATTGATGGGGATGAGTACTTATCAGTGGGGATGTTAGTGAAGAGGCTTTCAGCGTCAAATTAGTTAGAAGTTAGTGGAAATTTGGAGGGATATTAATTATTCTCGGAGTTGGAATGTTATGGATGTCGTAAGGGTTGTCAAGGCTGAGGAATTGAAGGGACAGAAGGAGGAATTGGCTACGTTTAGAAGATGGAGCATTAATATTGGATATGATGGGGCGAAGGGGGTTGCCAGGTTTGAAAATTTTGGAAGTCCGTGCAGTCAAGGAGGTAAAGAATTGTAAGAAATGAGTTTGTAGTAGGTAGGACGGTTAATTAATTGGTTTCAAAGAAGGTATTCAATGTGTTGATTAAATTTGTTCATAAGTATCTATGTGAGATCATGGGTGGAAAGTAGATAAGTGGATTGATCAGATAGGAGTTGAGTCATTTTTTCTCTTTTGACTGCAACCCTGACCATGTTCATCATGATTTGAAATTTTGCGGTCAATAATTTATAAATATATAATAACAAAGATGTTTTTCTTGAAATTTTAAGTAAATGTTTAGTTATTTTAATTAAAACTACTCTACACTATACACTTAATTCTCATCCATCTGCAAATATGCACTTGTAAATACCTATGTTTGATTCATTCAATGCTTTTTCAATAATTCACTCAAGATTTCAATAAATGCACATTGAACAAGATTATTTTGATATATTAATACAATTATTATTGATCAAATTTATAATATTTGCCTCATAATATGGCAAGAAGAAGTATAGAAAGAATGATAAAAATAATTTATGGCCCTTTAATACCATTTAATATTAATAACATCATTTCCCTCTCAGATAATTTCTTAATAACATCATTACAGTCATTCTATTTCCTCTATGGCTCATGCACTGTGAGGTTACAGAACAAATTTTATCAGCATCTATTACATTCCCACAAACAGAAATAATATAATTTTATTAAATAAAACTATAAACAAATAAAAAAAAAAAAAATACAATAACAACCAACCATTGAGAATCGACTGAGTGAGTTGATCTCCAGGAGTTAATTGTGCAGGCTGCAAAAGTGGAAAACTTCTGGAGGAAATCCATTCCATAACTTCCGATCTCGGACGACTCAATCGAAAATTTAGATCTCCACTCCATATTACATAATCAAACTTATCTGTGACATCTGTAATCAACAAGAAAATTAAATTTTTCCACTTTTTTTGTCAATTTATTAAACAAAAAACTGGTAATATATCGTCGGTTAATCTGTGATACCTTGTAACTCCAAAAACAAAATTTGTGCTTCATTCACAGTCATCTTGAAAGAATTCTCAGTCATTAAAACTAATATAGATATCTCATGAAACAATGGTCGAGACAAGATGACTCTAGAATGATGCATTGACCCTATTTTTTTCGAAGCCCAAAAAACAGGATCCTCCTTTTTCTGACATTTATCTATTTTCATTCAAGTCGAATTTCATTCTGCATTCGCAGTAACCTTGATCTCTTCAAGTCTAGTTTCTCCTTCTTTAATAACTTCAGGGACAGAATTTTATTTCAAATCATCTTCTAATAAGGAATTCATATTTTTCTATTTTACTTCATTTTAAAGAAGCTTCTTCAAATACACCACTCGACCTGATTATTTTATGGCAATCATTACACCAAATGCGATAGCCTTCATCATTATCATATCCAACCAAAATTTCTTTGATAGCTTTCTTATCCATCTTTTGCCATAGTTACAATGTGAATTTGAACATAACAAGTAGAACCAATGATCCTTGGACGTTTCAGAGTTTTCATGTATATCCACAATTCATAGGGTGACTTCTTAGGTAAACCAGACGAATTTGTTAAGTATGTAGGAGGACATATTCACTATTTCATGTATTCACTTCCCGTGAGCATGCATGATAGAACATATAGTCTCAATGAGTGTCCTGTTCTCCCTTTCAGAACAACCATTTTGCTCAGGAGTACAAGGCACTGTAAGCCTCTGTTTAGTGGCATATTCTTTAAGAATGTCTCATACTACCGTACTATCTAACTCCCCACCCTTGTCAATCAACAGTTCCTTCATAACGTGACCTGTAACTTGAACCTCAATAATGAACAGCTGAAGTTTTTCTAGAACCTCAGATTTTAGCTTCATGAAATAGACTTGGAGATACCTACTAAAATCATCTATGAATACTAAAAAATATCTATTTTCTGAAATAGAATTACCAAAAGGCTCACTTATATCTGTATGTTTAAGTTCTCCAGGAACATGTGCCTTAGGATGTGAGCCAAATTTCAACCGATGGGCTTTACCAAACATACAGCCCTCACAGAGTTTTCTCTCCAATGTATTAAAAACCTTTTTCAAACATATCTTTTATTCTGATGACCATATCGCTCATGTTATAGCTGCAGTAAATTTACTCGTAATACCAAATTGACTAAATTTTCTTTAGTAACACATGCCCTTACACAAAGCCTGTAAAGCTCCCCAAATTTTTGTCTCATCCCCCCATTTGTTTCAGATCCATATTTATTCTGAAAAAAAACAACATATATCTGGCTTTGAAAGAAATTCACTTTTAGAATTTTTATCTTGGGCTGCCAAGACAGAAAATAAATTCTAACATTTTCGGCACAAACAGAACATCACTTAATAAGATTTTTACCCATTTACCTTGAACCATGGATTCTATCATAATATTACCTTTCCCTACAGCTTCAATAAAACCAAACTTTGCAGAAGTGACAGTATGTGGGACAGAAAACTCCTCAAAGTTTAAAAAAAAAAACTCTGAATTTTAAACAGTTGAATGTGCCATGATCTACATACCAACTATCTCTATATATGTGCTGGTCATTGGTTGCAGAGATTAGCATAACAGTATAATAATTGAATTATCAGAATTACCACCACAGCCTTTAGGTGGGTTCCCATCAGGCGACCACTAAGAACACTTCAGTATAATGTGTCTAACCAAACCACAATAATGGCAGGAAATCTGCTTCTTTCTCTGATCCCTATTTCCTGGACTCCTTCCAACATACTTTCTTTAAATCTAGCTTAAACAAGGATAGGAATGCTTTGTGCACATGCACATTACTGTCATTTAAGCTCAATACAACAAATCAACCAGACTTGGTGAGTATCACGAAAGAAATGATTAAATAAATGTTATTTATTAACATAATGCATTAATATGGTATTTAAAACATATAATAATCCTATATTTCTAGAATCCTATACTACTAAAAGCATAATTTATAAATTGTAAATAATTTTTAATTAAAATTAAAAGCATAATTTATAAATTGTAAATAATTTTTAATCAAAATTAAAAGCATAATTTATAAATTGTGAATAATTTTTAATTTAGACTTATGAAATAAATTAAAACTTCTTACATATAAAATATATAAATTTTCTTTTATCATAAAAAATGACAGTGTTACCTTATTAATATTTATCAACTTTTTTAATATTTTTCATAAAATTCACTTTTAATTGTTCAATTTCCAATGCCTCTGTTCTATTCATGGTAACAGTTAACACTTTTTTATTTTATTTGACAAGAAAGGTAAAATATCACTACACTGTATAATCTTTTCTAAATTTGAGAATCCTTCCGTGATCTACCAGAATGAAGCATTGATTTTTAATTTTTAAATGATACAAGGTTTTTTTTCAGACTTAGGAGGTATCAAATCTTAAGCAGTGGAATGTAATTTAAATAAATTTCAATGTCAAAATTCAATCTATGTTTGAATTTTTAACTTTTTCCTTATGGTAGGATTAGGTATATACCAGTTAATAATGGCCAATTATTGATTAGCCTTTATTAGATCTCACTTTCTAGCATAAGTCTGCTGCGAGACCAAGATAGAATCCAACTATGGTGTGAGAATTCTAACCAGTAAAGTATTACACCTACCTGCAGAGGAATTCCGGATTGGTAGGCGACTAGGAAGTTCCAAAGCTTTAATTATCCTCTTTATATCCTGAAGCCTTTCTTTCACTCGTTCTTCATGAGCAGTTAGATGGCAGGTGATAAACAAAAAAGTTGATCCAAATAAATAAAACGAAACACCAACAGCACCTTTTGTTCTGAATGCAGTTCCAGGTCTAACACTGTAGGTTGCTTCATCTGCCACTAATGACCAACAATAAACTTGATTAACTTTTGATGAAGAGTAACCAATCATTAATTTAAAAACAGTTAAAATAGTATTAAAAAATCGATTTTCAGTCCATCTTTCATATCTGGGTCATTTTAGTACATATATTGATCAATAAATATGCTACATTAACATTGTGAGATTGAAAAATAAGATTATTCATCAAAATATGATATTATAACAATAAAAATTTACTCCAACAAGAAAAACAGTTACAAATTGTATATAAGATTTAAAAAATTACCAGAACAAAACCAAATAAGATCTCTGCGCAAAAAAACTGCTAAATGAATAGTTCCTAGAGCAGAAGAATGATATAGTACATGCGAAGGACCAAGGGTTTCCTGTAATGTAATTTCCCAAGAACCACGGTCTGGATAACTTTCCTGAGTTCCAATAACAACAATTTCAGGCACATGATCCATACAATCAGGTAACAATAGAGCATTTAACGCATTAGGAGGTGCCTGTAACAACAATAATTCATAAGTAAATTACTATTTAGGAAAAATTAGATCACCTTCATGTGGGAGTATTAAAAAGTGTCACTTTCATAATATAAACAAAGAATTGACATTCCCCAAGAATAAATATATAAAATAGCTACAGGTTAATCCTCATAAAGAGAATTTTATACACAATAAGACCAAAAATATAAACTGACTTTATAAAGAAAAATGTGAATAAACTTTCAGATTTGTTGGACACATAAAAACAATCAATTAGGTATTTTTAAAAGTTCAATAGAATATTTCCAACAAAAATAACAAGTTTATTCTAATAATATACACATAAATGGTCTATGTCTGTTGGTGAACAGCCTAGCTCATTAGGAAAAAGTCAAAATTACACATTTAAGGGGATATTTGTCTGGGATGCGATGGCAACTTGTTTGATAACATCGACTGACCAGAAGTGCAACTTTATAGAATCGATTTCTCACATTATTTATGATTGTCTCGAAAAAGACTCAATCGATTTTGATTGAAATCGGTAGGTCAACTTACAATTGAATGGTCAATGTCAGATTGGTCTAATCCTTATTGAAATGGTCTGACAGGGCTTAAATGCATATTTTTCAAAAACTATTCCAGTAAACTAGTCCACTCTAATTTTAGTTTATTTTAAAAAAATAAACAATTATTGTAAGCAATATTAAACCCTGTGTAAATAGAAAATATTAGAGAATTTTATGAATAACTTGAGAGGAAAAATAGCAGCATTCGACTCAAACACAAAAGCCGAGACTACCCACGCTTTGCAGTTCTATTGGGCAAGACGGTTTCAATCGGTAATGTCTTCCCAAGATTGCCTACAGTACCGCAGACAAATGAGGAGACAGAAAAAGAACAAGATCCTCCTCCACAGACAATTGATAAAGTCTGTCCAATCTGTGGGATAAATTTTAAGGGTGATAGAGGTCTTGGAACCCACATAGCGAAAAAGCATCCCAGGGAGGCAAACAAAAAAAAATTATTAAGCATGGTAAGAGATGATGAGGTCGGAGAGGGGGAGATAGACCAAATCAAAGTAGAAATGAGTAAATGGTCGGCTATCTTTCAGGATATTATGAAAGTTCAAAATTTCAACTCAGCGGATTTCGACAAGGCAGTGGGTGATTTCTTGAGTTTCCTCAAAGGTATTAACGCCAAGCTCCCGGGACCGCAGCACCCTGCCATAAATTCTATAAAATGAGGGAAAAAAAAAAACCGACATGGCCGACAAGGGCGAGGGGAAGGTGTCGAATCCGCAGAGAGCTAACAAGGCAGACAGAAACCGTCGGCATGAGCAGTACCACTATGAGCTAGCTCAATACGATTATTATAATAAAAGGAAAAATGTGGTACAGAGCATTATGAACACCGACGCTCCCAAGCAATGTCCATTAAAGATAGCCAACATGGAGAAACATTTCAGAAGCCTCTTTGAAAAAGAGAATCTCCGCAAATGTGCGGATTATGAGAAAGCTGGCCCGATCCCAAATTTGGTGTCCATAGATAGTCAGATCGTGAAGAGGGCTATCAAGTGGACATCGTTGGACTCATCACTGGGGCCGGATGGTGTGTTGGTCCGCACAATAAAATACTTCGAAGTAACACACATCATCAAGTATATTGCAGAGATCATGCTGAAGGTGGGATATGTACCGGAGCCTCTACGCCAAGGGCGCACAATATTGGTCTACAAGGGTAAGGGAGACCCAAAAAGTAGTTCCTCCTTGAGGCCAATAACGATATATTCGATTGTGCGCCGAATCATTGAAAAGGTTCTGGATATTGAACTGAGAAAACAGGTCACCTTTAGCAAAAGTCAAAGTGGCTTCATCAAGGGTCTGCCGGGAGCACATGTAAGCGCCGGAATCATCGACATGATCATAAAAGATGCCAAAAATAGGAAAAAAGATTGTGCGGTGGTTTTTCTAGACATTGTTCTGGACTCATTGGTCATGGACACATAGTGAGCTCGCTGGAGGCAAGAGGTATGTCATCCGACCTTACAAATGTGATTGTGGCTCTCCTAACCACAAATAAGATAAAGATCACTATTGGAACACACACGACTAGCCAGATCAGTGTCTTGCGGGGGATGCCTCAGGGAGGGCCCTTGTCGCCTTTGTTGTTCAACCTAGCAATCGATCATTTGTACCGCGAGCTCTGTGATTAGGAGTTTGCCAATAAGTTTGGATATGAACTGAAAAGTGACCAAGAGAGTGTGCTCCTCACAGGGTTTACGGACGATAAATGGTGTCCAGAGGCTGCTCAAGGAGATTAGTTTGGCAATTAATGCAAAGAAAAGTGAGGGTATCGTATTGGACAAAGGAGAGTCCAATATTGCGGTCAACAAAGCTCTCCCTTGAGAATACAGAGGTCATCCAAATGGCAAAAGCCGAGGACACCATCAAATATCTTGGATGTACATTCTCGGGAGAGCTAGTATTTGGAGAAGAAGTGGTGACAAAGTTAAATAATAACCTGGATAAGTTGGTGAGCTCATGCCTCCTCAAACCAGAACAAAAGATCAACGTTGTCAACCAATACTTGTTCCCGGGCCTTGTTTACCCTCTCCAGACTGCTCCCCTTACAAAGATACATCCTGCAGTATTGGAGGGCATTGATACCAATATCCACAGGAGTATCAAGGCCATCATTGGGCTCCCCGCTAACACCTCGTCGGCGATGCTGTATGCACCCAGGAGATATCGAGGACTGAGTCTGATCTGCTGTAATTGGAAAGCTCCACTACAGCATTGGTCCATTGCCCAGCGACTGCCGAATCTTCCTGATGCCCTATTCCAGTCTATATTCAGTTACGAAGCCGAAATCGCGGCATGTGCTGATAGACTTGGGGTGGATAGGGGCAACCAAAGTGTGAGAGCTCTACGACAGTCATTACGTGAGAAGGCTTTCGAAGAATGGGCCAGTTGCAGATGGCAGGGTATCAGTGTTCGCCATTTCAAAGAGACCCCGAAAGCAAATAGATATGTATGTGACAAGCAGGTAATCTCGGGGTCATAATGGGTGAGCGCCCTGAAACTTAATATCAACTACGCACCCCTGCGTGGAGTCCCAGGAGCCGGTGGACAGCAAGGAAAAGTTGGCTCCCTCTGTCGCAAATGCGGCAGAGTCTGAAACACCAGCTCATGTGCTGGCACCACAGGGTCAAAGAAGAATTGATGAAGTTCCTAGAAAGAAAAGACTTCACCTGCTTCGAGGAGGTCTATTGTATTGACACCGACGGATCCGTAAGATATGCCGATATTGTCGCGTTTACAAAAGTCAGAGACACGGCTCTTGTCTTGGATCCGACGGTAAGATTTGAAAGTAATGACCTCAAACAGGAAGGTGGAGAGGAAAGGGAAAAAAAGAAAATATATGAAAAATGTATTCCTTTCCTTAAGGAAAAATTCCAAGAGACCTTCGGAGAAAGAGAGTTCACCGTGAGAGGCCTCTGGTTTGGATCTCGCGGAACAATACCAGATAGAACAAGGAACTTCTTAGAAGGCATAGGTGTTAGCATCGGGGATATTGCGATCTTGGCGGAAAATATTATTTTGGACTCCCTAAGGATCATAAACCATCACCTGCAAGGGAATTAGCTCAGAGATTATTCTTTGTTTTATTTATTTATTTTAATATGTTGACCTCTCTATTTGTGTGTTTTAACGTATTTATTCATTAAATTATTTTATTTTATTAGTACTATTATTATTATTTTAAACTTGTTTATCCATTCAAGTGTTTCCTGTAACCGGCTTTTTATTATATTTTCCTTTGAATCTATGTTTTGGTCTTATTCTCGTAAAATGTATCTATTTGTTTGTTTTTGGTAAACTGATCTACTGCTGTGACTATGAATGATGGTCTGATCTCACATTGCCATCTAATATTGAATTTGTTTAGCAGGTCACTAAAGAGGATCTAGGAGGGTGAATTCCGGAGAGCGAATTTGTTGATCGGGTGAATTAAAAAAATTGTGAAATGGTGAAATTGGAGGAGCAGAAATGAGAAGGAAAAAAAGGAATGAATTGAAACATTTGTATTTGGTGTATAGACCAAAACTGATTGTAAAAGGAAACTGTAGGGAAAAAAAAATTGTTTAATATATCTCTTTATATCTTATTATACCATGTATGTGTAATTTATATACGTCCGATTACGGATTGATAAGTATGCTGTGTGAGATAGCAACCTGATGTATTTAGGCAGCTTAGATGAATAAAGTATTTCTCTCTCTCTATTATTCCCACCTCGAAAAACCCTGAAATTAACCTTTATAGTAACAGAGAAATAGAAAATTTGTATTCAAAATTTTCGCCTTCCTTGGTCTTAAGATTTTTTTTTTTTTTAAATAACACAAACAAGCATTAAATTTAACATGAGTCCAACTATCCACACAAAACCTGGAGAGGTAAGCGAAAGTTGTGTGATGCGCGCATTGCAGTAGTTTTTTAATAACTATTTTAATCAAACATGGAAGAATTATCTTTCCCAAAACAATGTTACCAAAAGCACTTAAACCTGTAAAAGTAACAAATTCAAACTAAAGAATCATGAAAACAAACAGCCTTAATATAAAAGATAACAATAAAAACCATTAGAAGCAGTTTGAAATAAAAAGATTTTAAATAAAAATTATGATACTCGATGAATTAAACATTCCTAAGATGTCCTCCAACTGTTGTATCGATTAACTTCCTACTTGATTTTTCTCATCTTATCCTCTATACATTCATCCACTGGTAGGTCCTTAATTATAATTAGGTCAATATCCATCATTTAAGTTTTAAATTATTTCTATCAATGGTTATAATATTTACTTTAAGAGCGAATCCATTTCACTTTAAGAATGGTCAATTGACTTATTAAAAAGGTATATTTCTCACTCAGAGACTAGTCAGGTCAAAAGCACAAACAACTGAAAAATTGGAAAACAAAAGTTTTTTCTCCAGTGTTAAAAACACTACCTTATAACTTAGATTGAATATAACTTATAAGATTAGATTGAATATTTTTAAAACTAATGTCACTATTTGGAAATAAATATATGTTCAAAACAAAACATTATAAACTCCTTTTTCTTTAATAAATCTCAGTTTGGTTAAATTGATTAATATTTAAATGTTATATGCACTTGTAGTTCACACATACAAAATGCTGTAATCACTTGTTTTCATTTGTCTTCCTCTTGCCATTACCTTGAGCAATTATTGATCTTTAAATTCAAACATTACAAAATATTTTAATAAGATAATTATCTCTGAGTAGTAAATAATTATAAACTTAAGATTATAATATAAATCTTTTAATTCTTAATCATCTAAAAACATTTCATTATGAAACAATATAATAATTAAAGCTTCCTTTTTATACTAAATCATAACATTTATTGGAACAACAATTTAATTTTATATAATAAAATTTACTATTTTTATTTTTATTTCTATACCAATGTCTAAATTTTGTTCATAGCAACAATTCACATTATAAATTTATTTCCTCCATCACCTCATATATAAATAAATATCTCCATAAAACATGTAAACACACTTACGCACACACACACACACTTATATTATATATATATATATATTTATCTTGGTTTAATGTTTTTTTCCATTAAAAATAAAACAAATCTACTTTTGCAGCCTACCTGAGCTTATAACTTATAACAACATTATATAGGCTATATTTCATTTAGTACCATCAGGTTAAATAATCATTTTACAACATCACTTTACTGAAAATAGATTGTTTATGTAGTGATGTGTAGTAAACAATGTGTGGTATACAATGTTTAAAATAAAGAAAGGAAGACAACAATAAAAAGAGAGAGTTAGACAGAAGATACAGAATACATATAGGTAAATACTGAGATTTTTTTTTTTTAAAGAATTGACAAAATGATGTGTGGGCTTAAAAATATTGTGATGTAGGAATCCTAGTGAGTTTAGAATAACTGCTTCCACCATTCTCTGTAAGTGGTTCTCCAAAATATTCTTATTGCAGAATCTACTATTAGTGCTACATTTTCAGTTGTGTCAAATGCAAGACTATCGACAAACCTTATTTTTTTATTAACAGTTTTTTGTCTCTCTAATCGGCAAAAAAACAATTTTTTTTTTTTAAACGTCGGCATAAAATAAATAAATATTGTTTTGTTTATTTATGTTGTTCTTTGCTGACCGCACCCCCTGACAAACTTCTCCAATCATTAAGCAATTTGTTTTTATTATCCAGAATATTACAGATGTAGATGGAAACAAGTTCAGCAAAATGGGCTACTGATCTTTTCAGTTAAAATTCCTTTACAATATTGGTTTCTGAATTTTTACATTTATTCTATATAACATTTGCCATCTAGATGAAAGAGGAAGTCATTAATCTGAAATAAAACTATAGTTAACCCTGTCCACAAAAAGAGGGACAGAATGAAAGGTAACAACTAATGAGGTATCTACTCATTACTGTCTTTAGACGAGATGTTCTCTAATATTATCTTTAAACAGATATTCTGCTATACAGAGAAAAATCTAGGCTCATACCAATGTGGCTTCAGGAAGAGAAAAAAGGATCTTCAACCTTTACACTTATGGAAAGAGGAAATCAGTACAATATAAATAGATTTTGATTAGGTATCAAATCAATAGACCTTATGACATCTTACAACAGGTTTAATAGAGAAGAGTAGTTACAAAGCCTAAGATAACTTCGGAATATCTGTTCAATTCTTTAGGCTCACTGAGGTAAAAACAATGAATAATGTGAAAAATTGTCTCACCTCATTATGAAGTGGAAGTTTATTATACAAAATAAATATTAGAAGTTAATACAAGGTCTGCACAACTACATATACCATCAAGTCTTTAGTGCTTTATTCCATGTCAACTTGTATTAATCCATGTTCTGATGTGGATGTCAAACCCTCAACAATACATAAAATATATACAAAATTAGGTATCATTACATAACTCTACATCTCCATAGCAACAAATATAAATAACTATCCTTTGCCAATCTTAATATTAACTATAAATGAAATGCAATTGTAAAACTTTTGTTGTTTCAATGCAATTTTCCAAGATGACCTTAAAAAAAATCAGAGAAAGTAAAAAACTTATTTTACTATTGATGTCAGTCAACTCTATAAACTTTTTGATACACTTGGCTAGCTATTTTTTGGATTCAATTTATGATGTGATAGGCGTGACTCTATCCTTGCAGAGCACTTATGAAGTAGTACCCAAAAACAAACTGATTTTCAGATAACTAGTTATTAGTTAAATAACATTGAAGCAATATTGATTTATTTTGAACAGCACTTCAAAAAGTTATTTACAAATATATCACAAATGACCTGGACTTTTAAATAAATTAAAATTAAATTTACTAATGAAAATTATAATTTTTATTATATTAATACAAAGAAAATATGCTTTAAAAATTAATCAAAAAGAGATGCTTTAAAAAACCAAACATTTAAAATTATATCAATCACTTGTTTGCAGGTGAAATAAAAACTGTTTGAAAATAATGCAATATATACATTAATTAAAATTAAAACAAAAAAAGAGGAAATATTTTATTTAAGTAATAATTAAACTTTATTCATTCAATAGAAACTCATGCAATCTACACAAAAATTCAGAACAAGCTCTGTTAAACAAAATTACAAATATTCCTGGGTTTTCATACAAAATAATAATAAAAATGAATAAGCAGCTGCACATCATCAAATATTTTAGTGTCTCGTGAATTATAAAGAGATAATGTTTACATTTAAAAAAAAAAAAAAAAAAGAAAGCAGAATAACTAAAGATATGCTTTAATAATCAAAATTATATAACAAACTAAAATAGTTGAAAGGAAGAAGTGTGCACAACAAATTGTGAAATGTGAAAAGGACATGCCTATTTTAAGCATTGAACAAGTATAAGAAAAGTTACATTATGGGCAGCAGGGGTAAGTAGGAACATCATTATAAACTAACCTGACCATTCATATTCCAAGTGGCAACGTATATTCTAACTTCTCTTTGTGGTAACACACGTTCTAATTCAACTTTCCCAAGGAGGGAGTTTGCGGCTATGCGACCACATAGATAATTCCTAAACAAACATTTTCTGTCCATCTAATACATACAATTATATTATCTTGTTTAGACTACAGTAACAATCATGTATATTAAATTATTATTTTTTTTTTTTAATTTTATAACTGTAAATAGGTAATCAAACCTCTCAGCTTCCATTGCCATCACACTTAAAATAAAACTTGAAGACAACAATAAAACTATTATAATAACAGAGATATTTAAACAAAGTTGAGATGAAACATGACTAAACCACTTCAACAATGAATGATAAATGGATAAGATAAAGGCTACAGAGGAACTAATATAAATTCAACAACTGAATGCTTTTTAAAATACTGTTATAGAAGAATATCAAATTTTAAAATTTCAAGTCTATATGATACTATTTCACAAAAGACTTGGTAGGCTTAATTTATTTTAAAAAACAAAAAAAAAACTGTCATTCATTAACTCAAAAATAAAAAACCATAAACTAAAACAAAAAAATAAACTAATTGAAAAGAAGAGCAGATAAAACATACCTAATTTCAAACATGAAAGGCTATGTACACAGCTTGTCCGTAATAAAAAATAATAATAAAAAATCTGAAACCCTTAATCAAATGTTGAGAATATATTACACCCAAATCTAAGCTTTAAAAAAATATATTGCTTACCTCTCTCTAGCTTTATTAGCAGGAATAAGATGTAGAACTTGAGCAGCAAGTAGGGACTGCCGAGCAAGACTATCAGTAGAAGCTGTAGCTTCACCTTCATGTCTACTAAGGACAACAACAGATGAGGGTCTACTCCTCCTCTTCCTTCCTTCTGGTTGACTTCTTGTTGAGGTTGGCGAAGAACCAGTAGAGGAAACTGCAATGTTATCCACTGATCTTCTGGAAAGCATCCACCTCCGATTATTGAGTTGTAAAGTTGGAGAACTTTCCGGGGATTTACTATCAATTTTTTCAGTATTTTTTTCTGCTGAACTAAATAGACTTCGGCTTAAACTAAAAGATCTCTTGTGGTCTTTTTTCTTCGTTTTACAGCTTTCTTTTACAGTGATATTTGTTTCTGAATTTGGCTTAACCAAAAAAGGGAGCTCCTCCGGAGGTATATCATCTGAAATCTCCTTTAATTTAGAACCACCAACCCTATCTAACAAACAATGTTCATTTGGTGAATTCTGATCTTTTGTTTTAGACAGGTGTATAGGTGTTTGAGAACTTTCTGTCAGGGCGCAGCATAAAGAAACATTAGTGTTTGTTGTTAATTCTGATGGTTGAACTTGGTTAGAATTGTCACAGGGATCTGATTGTGCCAAATTCCCTTTAAGATCTACATTGTTAATGTTGTCAAGACTAGATGATATTACTTCTATACTCCCATTAACAGAAGTAGAAAGACATCTGAAACGCTTTTTCTTACCTAATAATTGAGCAAGGCTCGAAACCTTTTTCCGACATTTAGAGGATGAATTTAAAGGAGAAGCCATTATTCAAAATCCAAATAATCAATCAGAATATTTGAAGTTAAAAATTACACTACAAACACCTACCTACATCAATCAAACATTAAGTATTATTCATCTATTATCATACAAACTAAATTGTAATTGTTTTAAGTGGGAATGGTAAGAAAAAAATGACACCAAACATTGGGCCATTATTTGGTTACTAAAAAGTCAACATTAACTTCCTGAATAAACAAGAAACTTGTCTTAATATAACCTCACTAAAGGTACATACATACATAACCTGTTACTTAAATAAGCCATTGACTTAAGGGATTACTATAATTTAATTAATAAATCAATCATTGCATAAGCTTAATTTGCTTGGCACATAGATTCTGATAGGGAAGAATTAATATTATAATTTAAATGGACAAAATTATCAACAGAAATTAGAAACATTCTATAGCAATCTGTGGGACAGACCCCTAACCATGCAACTCCCCCCTCCTACATCTCTATAAATTGCAAATCGCTGTGTCCATTGCAACTAATGATAATAAAACGCCAATGTTTCCAAAAAAATCGGCCGCACTATATTAAAATGTCTTCTAAAAATGAAGGATTCACCATTTTGTTTGGAATTCCATTTTCAGTCATTGTCACTGAGCATTTTACTCAATTTCACCATAATTGGCCTTTCATTAAAACTGAATAGCTAGAGAATCATTAACCATACAAAAATAAGTAGAAGTAGTAAGCCTAAGTTCTAAAAAACACAATTTAAATAAATTTTTACAAGTCGTTCACAAAAGGTTGGTAATTCTAGTACAGTAGTGATCAAACGGCCAGCAATATTGAAAAATTTTGCAAATAAATAAATGCAAATAGGTAAAACAATTAATGTTCTTTTAAAAGCACCCGTCGTCACATTTTAAAATATTTCATGTGGATCCCTAAAAAATGCATTTATTGGCCCCAAAATGGTTGTGGCGTCTATTATATGCTTCTGATCAGTTTCCACATTATCTAGTTAGTTATTCCAGTAAAACCAGCTTAAAATTTGGCTGTCCCAAGAATAAACACTGCACTAACTTCAGTCAACGGGTTCTTATGTAAACATATTGGTTAAAAGTTTACCACACCCTGGAGGTGCGTAAGTCTAAAGGTTCCTTTAGGCAATCGGACCACATCTGATAAATCGTTAAGTAAATAAAAGTGGGCGAAGGAGCTCCAATTAGACGAACGGATTTTCCATCACCGTTTTCGTCGCTTCGCCTGTATATTTGTAGCGACGCTTTCGATCAGGGACCGTCCGTTCTAACACCGTTAGCGCTTTCCACCAAGACGAAGAGCTTCAGTTCGTTTCATCTTGCAGCACTGCCTATGTTTTCTCTGGTCAGATATTGTGTTAATTTATTCAATAAAATGTACATAATTTTATAAATAAGCTGGGATTAGTATTATAAATGTAAATATGTCGATTTAATAAATAAAGTTTACCAAAAAGAATATACTGAATCACAAAAAAGTAAGTTATTACAGGCGATGCCTCTCACCGACCTTTGTATTGTTGGTAGAATGAATACCCCACCGATGGTACAGTAACAGTAACCTCTTGAGATCACCGTACCATAACTCATTTCTTCTCTTGCATCCCCTTCCCCTCCCCTACTATTTTTCGACTTCTGTTATTACCATTTACTAATTATCTTTCGTCTTTACTTACTATTTGTTTTTATTTGTCCTTCTTTTGTTCAAACATCACGCGGAGGCCTCACCTTCAAATAAGTTAGCACTATTCTCACATCAAACCTCAGTTAAGTATTCATTGTATTCTTTCAAGTACCAACGGTAGAAAAAGGTTGTATCTAATTTGATTTATTTAACATATATGTAATGCAATTTACTGTTTCATATTTTAGAGGGATCCGAAAAAAATTAATGGTACCTACTTGGGACAGTAAATAAGATATTCAGTATATTCTTCCAACCTTTTTTATTTATATGAAGAGTCTTATTTCACGCTTGTTCCTCACTGGTCTCCTCTTCCCTCTACCTTTCGTTGGACCCGGCGGCTAGCTAGTCTCTGAGCTTGCGTCCCTCCTTCGTATCTACAGGAATAGTACCCGGTAGGGCGAGATTACCATCCTTAGAGAAACTATGGCTGTCACCCCGAAAGTCTCATCCTAGCTATTCACTTCCTAATCAACTACCTTACTCATGAATGAACCCGCATTGTTGAGACCTTCTGGTCAAGAGTGCCTAACATAATTAATTGGAGTCAGATTTAACACAACAACCTCGACATCTTGTTTACCACCACTTTACATGATACTTTCTCCTCGGATCCTACTCTCTGTAATTCATCTGATCCGAGGAGAAGTGTCAAGCGATGTTCCAGACCAATTGTAAGCAAAGTTGCTTAAGTTTTTAAAGTAAACTATGTCAGTAAAAAGTAACGTCAAGTTTGTTGACGTGGTAATATGGCTTAAACCCCACTTAAAATTATAATTTTTATGTGGAACAATCAAAACTTACTAAAACTTAAAAATGGTATTACTCAAAGTTAAAATTAGAGGATCATTTTTCCTATGAGGAAATAACTGATCATTGTGTTAATATTTTTCTTTGAGAAATTAGATATCATCCAGTGATATTTATTTATAATTTCAAATAACTCTCAATTAAAAAATATTGATATATCAATTCAATCCTTGTCCTATTACTAATACATACAATTTGTTTAGATATCGGTCTCATCCGTCTATTTTCGGCAACATTGAGCATTCCATCTAAGGCCAGTGGCTAAATAACTAACAATGACTCGGCGGTGGTAATAGGAAATGTTCGAAAAAAAGACCAATCATACGAGGTTACCCCAACTTTGGAGGGAAAAGTCTCCCATCAGGGAAGTTCATGAAACCAAAGTGATAACTGTGAACGAAAAACACTGCCTAAGCTCGATAAAACCTTTTTTACCATTTAACATTCGTCACTGTTCAGCTTTCAAGGAAAAAAAGTAATTTAAGGGTCTCATTACCATGCCATAATCGTTCTTTTGAAATTTTAATTTTATGTTGGTGTAATTTCATGATTTTAACTCCAATTAAAGGCGATTTAAAGTTTGTCCTTGGTTTTGATTATTCATATAACCAGGATAAGCAAGTTCTTACTTACACTTCAAACTTTCATTATAGCGCATCAGTCATTCTCATTGATCCTAGGGTTATATATAGGCTTGATCTTAGTTTAGTGGTTCCCAACCAGAGTTTCGCGAAATAATTGAGGATGAGTCATTCCACGGCAACTAAACAAAGTAGTGAATCTTAATATCTCAAATTTTCTTCAATTTATCACAGGTTTTATATTAGTATCCTAACCTTTCTTAGCTTTTTCTAAGAATATCAATAAAGCATTTGACATTCTATTTGTATCAAATTATAGTGAAGGTTTTCTACCATAAAACCTACTTTCACCAAAAGGGTTCCGCCATTTTCCTACTATTATGAAACAAAAAGAATATACTGATTCACAATAAGTAATTTTTTACAGGCCGTGCCTCTCACCGACCTTTGCATTCTTAATCGATCAATTACCCCAGAGCTATCAGTGTATTGTACCTGCTGGGAAGTTGTAAATATACATATTTAAATTAATCTATTTTTTTGACGTATTTGATGTGTTTTATTTCACGCTAGTTCCTGTTGGTCACCTCCTCTGTCCTACATCTTTCATTATTATCGTAAGGATCTACGGCTTGTACCTGTGAGGACTTACATTTTCTTTCATGACTGCAGAATGAAGATTCCTTCCGGCAAGAACCTACAGCTCGTACCCGTCCGGACTTGCATGCCCCTTAGTGATTGCAGGTTCGAAGCTTGCAGAGGGAAGTTTCCATCCTTCAAAGACTTACGTTTCATACCCATAATATTCAAACTGTCCATTCATCTGCTAACCAGTATGAACACGCATTGTCGAGGCCTTCTGGTATAGAGTACCTCACATATTCAATTGGAGTCAGAACTAGCTAACACAATCCTCTCAACAGTGGATTGAATTTGATGCTTCGCACAGTACATAGAAATGAATTTTAATCGGCTTGATTAATCAGCTGTCTGATTCCCAAGATCATGACGGAAAAGTAAAATGTAAGTTTAGTATCATGAAGGTATAGCGTTTTACCTCTTTGGATACTATAAATGAAACCTGAAAGATTAATGCCTTGCCGTGCGTTAATCTTATCTTGGTTATCGTTATTGTTATTCTATGACTCCAGATTCTTATAAAATTCATTATGATTTGAACTAAGAGCCCGAAATACCAGGAGTAAGTTAAGTATAAACATCTATCTTCTTGTTGTTAAACATGAGTCAATGGGAACAGAGGCAGAGAGAGGCCCTTTTGGAGGGCAGAGAAGCTTTAGAAAGAACTTCTCAAAGTTTAATGAGATCAGAAAGAGTAGCTATTGAAACAGAAAATATCGGAACCTCAGTGATTAATGAACTTGGTCAGCAAAGGGAAACTTTGATAAGAGCTTCAGACAGACTAAATGATATTGACCAGTCTATATCCCAATCAAGACAAATACTTAACTTCATGAAAAGGGGTGTCCTGACCAACAAATTGATTTTAGTTTTAATAATTATATGTGAAATAGGCATTCTTATGTGTCTGGTTTATTTAAGATTTTTTAAATAAGTAAAGCAAGAAGTTTTGTACATAATTGATGAAATTTATTATTTTTTACTAAATATTATTTGTACCTATATTATGAAAGTATTTAAAATTTTACTGAAACATGATTATATGGATGGAGCTTTATATTCTATTCAAACCATATCTAGTGTTTACCAGTTCTCTATTATATTTAATGATCAATAGAATTGTAAAGTTTTCATATTAATCTGTTTTTGTTATTGTCCCCATAGATTCCTGCATGGAATGAACTGTCATATTTTTTATTCTTATCCGATCTGATTAAAAGAAATATTATTTATATTGAAATTAACTAAATAATAATTCTATATTCATTGATTACTGAATGATCTGTAATCCAGGTAATGTTTTATCATTATTGAGATAACAAATATTTTGTATAATTTAATAGTAGTTTATTTTCATTTAAATATTTTATAATATAATAATTTATTTTTGCATTTATATTAAGGGTTAATTGAATATTACTGTAGTATAAACTTACAACTTATATAATTATTACATAAAATAATTAATAATAATTAGACATTATTATGCCAACGTATGTAATGATGCTCTTGGAGTAACAAGAGAATAATTTTAAATAACCATACTGTGGTAAAAAATCAGCTTCAGTGTTAGGATATCCTAATGACTATTTATCAAGGGAGGTCTGCCTGTCTCCGTACAGAACCTACACTGTGGTACTGAGTCATCTCAAACCATAACTTTAAATGCCTAAAATATCTTTTTAAACCAAGACCTGTCGTGTAAAAACTTCAGATTGAATAAAAGGGTGATACTTAAGAATTTGATTTTCAAAATATCTATGTTTCTAATAAATATTATGCATTGTTATATTTTTTGTTTTTGTTTTTTTCCTTAAGAAAAAGCATGAACATGAATGCACATAATTACATCAAATCATATTTCTTATAGATTTATAATTCAGCTATTAAAAGATTAAAGCTAGTAACTGAGTAATAGAAGTTATGACATACTCTACAGTCACTATTGCTTTACAATCCAAATTACTTTAAATATAATGGTGCCAAGAAGTTTGTTTTTAGTACATATTTTTCCTATTAATATTTAAAACAAACATTCTGTCATGCATCTATCAAAGAAAACTGCACCTTATTTCACCTTTTACCTCTTACAGGTGAATCTGCTTCATGGCTTGTATCCCTGCTGCATATTTTGTGTAATTACCATAAACATTAGAATATTTCTTAATTGGTGAGTGAACATAAACTGTGTTTTAAGAACTTTAAGTCCACATCTGCTTTGGAAGAGTTTGTATGGAAACTTGGGATTTTTCATAATTATGAATTGGCCACTCTATGTCCTGTTTAATGAAATACAGTTCCATTCTTTATCAGAAATTGTGGATAGTGATGAAACATTCAAAGACAAATTGGACTAAGTACAATATAAAAAAAAAAATAGCAACCTAAATGTATGTATTAAGTGGATTTGAAGAAAGAAAAAACCTACTTTATGTGAATGAAGAAGTAAAGCAATATAAAAATAAAATACTAGAGGCATAAATGACTACTGTTTTTAAGAACAAAAAAAAAAATGGATATTGTGATTTACATTTAAAATTTGACATTAAAAAACTTTGCTAAATATTTAATGATGAGATTAGCTATTAGATAATTTCATGGTAAAAATATATCATCATAGAATTTACAAGTATTCTAAATCAATGGTTTATTAAGCATTCCCATAATAAACTATCAGTAGTACACTCAGAAATATGTCAATATCCAGTTTAGCACTAAATGCTAAAGTAAATTCTTTTTTACTAATTTAGGGCTAAACTTAATCAATTGTATCAATTCTTTTAATTTAAAAAAAAATAGAGATAATTCCCTTAACTGTTATTAGTAAACATATGCATTAGGTAGTTTTTCGTAAATTATTTATTTTTTCCATAAATAATTTAACATTTTCTTCAAATATGTCATTTTCCCACCTGAAATAAAAACAGAAATATAGTTGATCTCAAAACTATTTTAATAAAGTGTTATATTTATTGATTTCTCATACTTTCCATATTTTTTGAAATGTGAGCCAACGATGAATGCATCTGCTTCAACATAACATTCCATATTGTTAATAGTCACTCCAGATCCTACAATCACTGGTATCTCGACAGCAGATTTTGTTTCTTTTTAAAAATTAATAGTATGATAAAATATTGAGAAATTTAACAGGGATATAACTGTTTCTAAGGATTGGTACATTTATTTTACCTTTGAGTTCATCTTGATTGACTGGTGATCCTGTAGTTGAACCAGAAATAACAACAGCATCACTTAAAAAAAATTGAGCAGCCAAAGCTGTTTCAACAATGTTGATGTCGCTTGTGATTTGATGGGAGCTAGAATATTTTTATAACTATTATTTTTTTTTAATGTGATAATCCAAATGATCATTTTTTTGGAATACCTATGTTTTTTCTTTATATCAGAAAAAATGAGAACTGATTCAGCATCGATAAAACGCCTGTATCGTAATAAAGAGCCAGCTGAAGCATCAATGAATCCTTCGTCTCCTATATGACTAAAAACAAATCCCTCTACTCTGATGAACTGCAGATCACATGCTTTTGCAATAGACAAAGCTTCTTTGTTTCCTCCTGCTAAAATCTAAACATTATAAAATAAATGTGTTGTAAGCACTTTATTCTTTTATTTAGAGCTTCATGGAATACTAAACAATAAAAAAATTTATTGTAGTGAGATTAAATAGTGATAACTAAATTAAATCACTATTAAGTTATGTAATTATTCAATTCTGATTATAAATTTATTTTTTGAAATCAGTATGAAATATTGGTCAAGTAAAGGAACTTTTCTAAAGGGTTATTAATATATTTTTCTGATTACTTGATTTCCTCTATCAAACAAATCTATTGTATTAAAAACAAAATAATTATTTTGTCATTACTTGAATTCCACAAGGTATATGTGGGATAACTTTCTTTACTTCTGTAGTTACTCTTGTCATAGCAGATACTATTTCTGGTCCCAGTTCCTTTGATCTCACATATGGTATGTCATGCATATTTTCAATCATAACAGCATCCTGTGAAAAAAATTTGATTTAATTTCATTTTTGTAATTTTACCCAATTACCTTTCTTAATTTACAACATTGTTTTTAATTTCTAGTATTTACCCTTGCAATGTAAATATTGATTTATTACATGATAATAAGATTTATTACATGGATCCACCATGAAATAAAAGTTAACCGTCCCTTTTCAACCCAAAACTGCTTTTGAATCAAGAAAGCTCAAGTACTCCCTGAATGTATAAAAGCATAAGAATCAGATAATTGTAGGAGATATGCCTTTATCTTGTAAATCATTCAGAGGTTCATTTTATTAATTTGTACAAAAAAAAAATTAAACCTCAAGCAATATCTGACACAAAGTCAACATTTTTATTTTATTTTTTAAAAATATTATTGAAGATTCCTTTCTCTTTTGTTGGCCAAGGACTGTCAAAACAAAAGTGTTGCTTCTTTTGCTATTTAATTTTTTTTGAAACTGAGTTGGAAGTTCAGGTGAATCTTTTGAACTATTACATATTAGATGATGTGTTTATAGTTGACCTTGGATTGATTTAAGGGAAAGATGATTGGAGGTTGTGGTCAGCAATAAAGGATACTAACAAGTTGTACTTATTTTCCAGTGCCCATGTTTCAACCTGAATTTAAGGTCTTCTTGAGAAAGTATAAGTGAACATGACATATTCTCAATCTAACTAAGAAAATAGTCTCAGATCCATTACCACTAATTTAAATGATCTTAAAGTTTATCTGCTTTGGATTATATTACTCTTACAATGTTGATGTAATTTATGAATCCTAAATTAGAAAATATGAAAAATTTAAATAATGCAACAATAAAAATAATACATATCTGTAATATGTTGCATTCAAATTCCGGAATTTTGAGAAAAAGATTCATTTCCTTACCACTCCAGAATTTTTATAAATGTTTGCTTCTTGACAAGCATTCTCAACTAATCTTTGGATAGATCCTTGATATCTTGGTGTTCCTGAAATACACAAGGCTGCTAATAATAACTCATAGAGATTGCTAGTTTGTATATTATTATGTTAAAAATATAAATAAACATTGTTTTCATATAAGTATCGAAATAAATATTTGCAACTAACTACTTTTTCTTTGATGAAACTGATGTATTAATTGATTACTTTAAATTCCCCATTTCCAAGATCATGTGGTGCGACAGATGCCTATGATTGGTAAATTATTATAAAAATAAGTTTTTACTTTAATTCTAACAAGCGTATGTGTGGGATAAACTTTATTTATAAGTTCATTTGGTATTTATAACTGCTGGTTTTTCTTCCTATTACAATTGAAATATTGATGTTTTGGTGCACAGAAACAAAATCCCTCAAGATTCTTTTTATTTAAATTTCAATGATGCCACAAAGGATAGGAGGAATTGTTTAATGTAGAGAAGTCATTTTTTAAGACGTACCTTTACAATACTGTAAAATTTAAATTTCTTTCAAAAAGAACAGATTGTGTGTTTTCTATCTTTTTTAACTTTTTCTTGAGAAACATCTTATTTTAGGTTGTTCAATTGTAATATTTTGTTAAATAAAATATTTATTTTGAATTTATTAACCTTTTTCTAAAGGTAAAATCTGCTGTTCTTATGTCTAGGTGAATTCAGAATAGCTATTCAGAAATTTCTAGGTGTTGCAATTTTTTTGAGGGGAGATTGTAATTAGATCCAAGAATATATATATATATTAAAAAATGTACATTTTGATTAACTATGTTAGATTGAATAATAAATGATAGTAAAAGAGAGGGAGGAGATAAAACTTGTCTACTTGAATCTTAATTTTAGTCTTGTATAACTGGAGCAACTCTATTAAAGTGTTTTAACTAAGGATAAAATTTATGGTATTCAATAAAAATGGAAATTAGCAAAACCTGGTAAATGGCTGTTTATTTTTATTACCAATTCCTCCTTTACTGCTTAAGTGGTGCAAATGATTTAATATGATCTGAGGCAGAGTCATCGATCTACGTATATTTTTCCTGACATTTCCGCCAACCCTTTAAAGGCCTCCTTAATACCAATTTTTTACTTCTTTCATGGTCTCACTCAAAATATTCTCTAAACTTGAGACTCCCATATCTTTTGCATCCACTTTTCATTGCCTAAGTATAGAGTTGTAACCCACCTAAGCACCAATCAAACTGTATCATAAAATAATTTATAGCCATATCAATAAAGAAAGTGTAATAAATAAGTTTAGGATGAGTGACAATAAACTTACATTACACACTTTCCTTTCTCGACACTCCCAAACTACTTCCTATTTTATACCTTGGGTGTCCATTAAGCAGACTAGATTAGTGACATTTGACCCAAAACCATTTTTATAATTAAAAGTTGTTCTAGTGGAACAATATGAAAATTGCTTTCAGAAATGTATTCTATTCCTAAGAGACCTTTTTCAAGACATAAACATGTAATAATGTTTAATTTTGTTTTAATTATGAAATTTTAGCTGAATATTTTACATGAAATAAAGCATACAATTGTTTCACGGGGAATTCTTTAGTATTATAAAAGGATTCACCCACATGAAATACTGTTGTTTCACTTTCAATTCGGAAACTTGAACTGCATTGCCACCAAATTTTGTTGGTGTCCAATTTCATCAAGTAGTTATCAGATCGTTTTTTTTTTAAAGTTTGAATTAGTTTTGTTTTAAGAAGAAATTTGTTATTTGGTCATTAAAAATTTCAATATAAATTTTTAGTAAAGATAACATCCGATCAATCAATTGGAGAATGATTTTCAATGCCTATGAAAGCCTCAAATTGAATTATTGGGGTTTCAACTAAGAAAATAGGAAAAAGAAAATAGATAATGTTGATGATCCATTTACCATAGCTGTTGGCATGGACATACCCAGAGGGGGTAGCTGCCTCTCCCCCCTCAAAGATTAAAAAAAAATTGTTCTTCAAGCAAATGCTAATTGTAATAATTAATAAAGCATTGTGAGAATTACATATAATGCTCTTAAAATTTTGGTTTCATTCTCCTTTTCGGTGCTGAAATGTCACAACCTGATTGACTATGTCTTGCTCCCCTATAGTATAGGGTGTTTTTTTAAGCCCGATAGAACTTGAAATTGTAAAAAATAACACAAAAAATTAAATTGTAATCAAAATTTTTTTTTTATTCGAAAGATCAATACGTGACATTAACATTTGAAAATGATTTCGGGCATATGGGCACCGCGGCTGTTCTTGACGAAGCGCATTCTGGACGTCCAATTTTGGGCCACTTTTTCGAGCACTGCTGGCCGTATGTCACGAATAACACGAACAATGCTGGCCTCCAAGGCGTCAATTGTTGCTGGTTTATCAGCATAAACCAGTGACTTCACGTAGCCCCACAGGAAATAATCGAGAGGTGTCAAATCGCACGACCATATGCGGCAATTTTGCTTATTAACAAACCCGTTAAGCCAAAAATGCGCCTCATCGCTGAACACAATTTTACAGAATGCGCTTCGTCAAGAACAGCCGCGGTGCCCATATGCCCGAAATCATTTTCAAATGTTAATGTCACGTATTGATCTTTCGAATAAAAAAAAAATTTTGATTACAATTTAATTTTTTGTGTTATTTTTTACAATTTCAAGTTCTATCGGGCTTAAAAAAACACCCTATACAAGAGCCCAAGAGGAGAAAAAAGGCAGTTATCTCGCCCCAATTTTTCATTACTTTAATGAAAACTATGTATAATTACTAGTCAAAATTGATGAGTCTGCCAAGTACACGTAGGAAGAATAAAAAATAGCGGCTGTTTCAAAGCGATAAAAAAACTAATTTTTCATTCGGAGCTCTATATCTCAAAAAATAGGCACAACAGAAGAAAACCTAAGAGAACATCATTTAAAGAAGAGCAAATTTGCTAAAATATGAGCCATAATAGAGTTATTTACGTTAAATAGTTTTCGAGATATAGCTTTTTAAAAAGCAACATTTCATAAAAATGTTGTATGGGAAGTACTGAAAGATCAGTAGTTAGTGAATTTATTTTGAAAAATCTATATCTCAAAATCCATTTGACGTACAGATGTCTATTAGCACTCAAATTAAAGCTAGTTTAATGAGCTATAAAGTATTTTATGGTGTTTATCTTCGTAGGAGTAATAGTTTACATGAAATTTGCTAAAATAAATTGATTTATAGTTGTTTGGACAAATTTTCATTTGCCAAATTTATATCCATATGTGAATATCATAAAAAGTACTACCCCTACGAAGATAAGTGTCATAAACTACTTTATAGTAAGTTAAATTTCCATTATTTTGAGTGCTGGCAGATATATGTGTATCTTATGGATCTAAAGATATATTTTTTCAAAAATCAAACCTTTTATACGAACAACTATAAATTAACGTTTTGTGAGTTAATTTTGTCAAATATCAAATAAAAACTACTACTACAAAGATAAACATAATAAACTATTTTGTAGTAAATTTAACTAGCTTTAATTTTAGCACTGGCAAACATCTGTTTGTCCAATGGTTTATGAAGAAGTTTTTCATAAATCAAACTTATTGTCCGAACAACTATAAATCAATCTATTTTAGCAAATATCATGAAAACTACTATTTATATTTATAGTCCATTAAACTAGCTTTAATTTGAGAGCTAATAGACATCTGTACGTCTCATAGTTCCTGAGATATAGTTTTCTCAAAATAAATTATCTAACTAATCTTTCAGAAGATTTTAAAGAAATTGTGTTTTTTAAAAGCTATATCTCGAGAACTATTGGACGTAAATAGCTCTTTTAGGGCTAATATTTCAGCAAATTTACTCTTCTTTAAATAATGTTCTCTTAGATTTTCTAGTATTGTTGGTAGTTTTTAAGATAAAGAGCACCGAATGAAAAATTAATGTTTTTTTAAGGTTCTGAAACCGCCGCCAGTTTTTATTCCCCCTACCTATACTTGGCAGACTCATCAATTTTGACTAGTAATTATACATAGTTTTCATTAAAATAATCAACAATTGGGGTGAGATAACTGCCTTTTTTTCTTCCCGGCTCTTGTACAACTAGTTTTGATCTTGGTTGGGTATGCCCTCGGCTGTTGGTCCTTTATATTTCTGATTTCAGTGTAGCTATATAGCACAAGCTAAACTATTACTAGTAGTTACTGATTTAAGCATGGGTTTAACTCACTGGTTTTCCACTACCATATATTTTAACTAGATTTACAGGCCCCTAAGTTGTTATTAGAGGGATGGGATTTCCCATTCTGACATTGGTTTTAAAAAACATTTTAGGAAGCTGAAAATTAATTGCCTTTATCATTAATAGAAAATTAAATGTTGAACTAAATATTACACATTTAGAAAAATACAATATTAATTTTACTTATACAATAATTATTCGATTTAAGATACCAAGGTACAAATTAAGTTGAAACATTTTCTATACGCAGAGGCGGATACAGGAACTTGTTGAGGATGCCCCTGTGTACCTGTCATTCCATACACCTAATCGATAATGTCTGTCTAAATACAGTTTAAATAACTTTATGTGAAATACAATTTATTTTTCAATTAGAGACATAATGATAAAACCGCCTTTTGTATTCATATATAATAGAAACAAGTTATTAAGAAATTCTCTCAGGGCGTGCTCAAAAAAAATGATTTCTGTTAAATCGAGATATTTTATTCCCACTTCTACAATGTCCAAGTAGCCCCAAATCACAGTAACTAATGTACGGAAAATATCAATAGTAAATTACATATATATTTATAATTCCAAACAAACAGGAGTAAAACTTCTTACAGTTGATGGAAAATGATAGAACAGTAATTATTTTTATCTTTAACCACGCCTCTTAAATAAACATTATATCATTAGTCTAAAAAACATGTAAATTAATTATTTCGAAAAATAATTATAAATTTACCATAGAAGTTCCAAAAACGCCATCATTAAAAACAATTCCAAAAATATGTTGTTTCACTTTTATTTTTTTCATTGGAAGTGTGGAAGAAGGGGGGAAGTGCCTATCTAGCTACTGCGAGTTAGGTACTCTAACCTCAAAATACAAATAAGTACAAATAACTAGACTTAGGAGGGGCTCTATGCACTTCAAACTTAACAAGCTTCAAAAATACAAAACTGAATTTTGTTTTCTTTAAATTTACTATTTATAACATTACCCCTTCTTCCACTAACCCCTTCAATTAACAATTGGAACTAGTTGACTTGTACAGTTACTGTATTGTTGTGATAGACGTTGATGAAAAATGTTAACGACCTTAGCCAGTTTATAAAATATAAATGCTTTACAAGCCAGTTTTACGAAGTGTTAAACATGTGTTTTACCCACAACTAATCTTAGGTTCGATTTATTTTTGATTACATCAATTTTCCAATTAGGTTACATAAGAAATTAAAATATATCTATTTTATATCGTCATTGAAGACTTGTGGAAAGATTAATCATCCTATTAAGCGTACGAAAGATTTATCATAATTATTCAAAACATAATATGCATTTTTCAGAGGCGAATTAGAGATCTAGAGAACATAAATAATCTGACAAGCGTTCTATTTTGGTGCCATAGAGATACATGAATTTCTTGGTTTTAAAAGTATTGAAATGACTATAATAGTGATTGAAGTTGGTTTACAACAATTTTTTTGTGAACCCTTAAAATTGACAGTAAAAGTAAGTAGATTAGTTACATCATACCTGGTAATGCTCCTACATGTATCATACCAATGACTGAATTTTTATGTGTGAATATTGATCTAAACTTATTCATTGTCTAAATATGACTGTATACATGTGCCTGGTTGTTAATGTTGAGTCTTTTTTGGAGTAGCCATCACTCAATTCACTACATCCTTGATGGCATAAATTTATTTGGAAAAAGTAAGACTTGCTGTTTTTTCTACCTCAAAATTTGTTTTGCACAATATTTTTTTAATTTCTCTGAAAATATTGAAAATATAATTAATTCAGTTTAGTAATTAGGAGTTAGTTCAGTATTTATGTTTATTTTCAGTGAAAGGGTTGAGAAGGATGCATATTCTCCAAAAGAAAGATTTAAGGTTATTAGATTCTCTTTTTCATTTTATATATTCTTTTCATGATTTAATTAGCTTTATGTTTTTTAAATATTAGTATTTTACCCTAGTGATTAAGAGGTTGATGTATTTATTTATCAAATTCTGTTCAGTTTATTTAAATGATTTTAGAAAATTCAATGAGTGCTTTATGGTTTTTAAGTTTCTCCTTGGCTGTGTGATTTTTAAACTGGCTCAGGAAATATTCATTACTCAATAAAAATTTGATTATTAAAAAGCCTTAACATAATAATGAATTGAAACCTTAAGAGAATAGTTCTATATTAACTTCAGTCAATAAATGGGGAAAAATCAGTTGAAAATTTGAATGTCTTACTTTTTTACTTTTAAATCATACCTATGTCAGGTTTGATTAAAGTGTTAAAAATCATCCTCTATTCATTTATATCATGCCATAATTCATTTATATTCAGTTTCATACCTTAGTATTACCCTCACTAACTAGTTCAGTTTTCACTCTTAACCACCCGCTTTTACTGTAAGGGTCAATCGATTAAAGATTTAGGGATGAGCAGTTCATTAATCCAAAAAATGAAGAAACATTATATTGGCTAAGACCTCTTACATATATTTAAATGGTACTAACAATGCATTTTTAAGTATCAAGGCAATGTTATTTAAGTGTCACTCCAGGTGGCAGATGGGTGTTTACTCATTTGTACGCAGTGTTCTATTGTGTGCTCAACTATTATTATTGTGCTTCAGTGGGATCAAAGCTAATACAACTTCCTCTTGATCAGGGATAAACAAATTAAGTGGATCTTTTTCAGTTCATCCAGGCATAAATACAAATCATTTTAAGGTGTCAGGTTATAGCTAACAACAATAATTTATTATTTTCTAATAGTGCATTAGTGAATACATGCCCACTGCTATGTAGGATTTTGAGATCTTTCATCCACCAAAATGTAAAAATTTAGCAGATCCTACCATAATTGAAGAATCGTATAAAGATCTAATTAAAAGGGTCTGAAAATGTTGATTCACTATGTGTGGAGATAGAAAAAAAGATTTTCAACCATCTGGACTATTCCTGGTACTAAGAGTTCATAAGTTCAAACCATTTCAGACAAACAACTTAGAAATAGAAGGACTACTGGTAGCCCAAACCCTTTACTTCTCTTGTATTATCAAGCTTCTGATTAGCTCTGAAGTTCAGTTACCTTCCAATTACTATGTGGCTACAAATTATGATGGCAATTGGTATTCTGGGCTTTTAAAAACTATCTTCACTGAAGAATAAGGTGTGAAGAATTAATTATTTTTCCCCATCCTTCATGGATAAACACATCTTTTCATTGATCTCAAAGAAAAGATCAGCTCATAGTATCTTTGGGACATACCATCAGGCAAGTAATTCATCTCGATCAACTGGTACCGGACTGAAATATTATTTGATTGAGAAAAAAAAATTGGACAAAAAAGCAGAAAACTAAGGGATGAAATGGAACAAAGTACATTGGACAAACGACATAATATTGAATGTGCCTTTTGCAGAATATAGGTATTTTAACATATGTACTCAATCTTTTGAATTTCAAAAGATATCCCTCTGTTTTGGACTAATATTAAACACGTTAAAAAGCTAACTAAATTTTTTATTTGCCGATTTGACCAGAACCAGATAGAAATTCTTCCATGATAAGCTTCCCAAACACCCAAACCCACTTCTTTCTAACCTGGCTTCTCCTTCATTAGCTAATAATCCTCCTAGGCGTATGAAAAGAAGATGGTCCCGAGATCTCCTCTAGAAATGTTATTGAAGGTCTATCAATGAGTAGATTCTTCACATGTTTCTATCATGTCACTGTATTACCTCTAGCAAATTTACTTGTATATATTTTTATACAGTTGTAAATAACATTAAATAAATTATTAAAAAAAAAATGTTTTATTTATCTACTTGCCAATAGATTTAAGATCATTTTGAAATGAATTTGAGCATGCTGTCATGTTTGAGACTGTAGGTATTCAGGATATTCATGATGTGCCAAATGAAAAAATTTGTAAAATGTTGAATGTTATACGTATAGAATTGTGAGCAGCCCAATTTAATGGCCATGTTATATGTTAAATGCAGAGGATCTCCTAGCAAATTTTCTGACCAACTTTGTTTGTGACCTTTCCTTCCACAACATTCCAGCATTTCATTAGTTTTATCCATTACTTTATTTGAGTTCTTAAAACGTCCTAAACAAAAACAACACAAACTACAAGCAACTAACTTATCAAAACATCACAAAATGACATCAGAAAAAGTGGTATTGAACTCAGCTGGTCTGTTGCGTGTGATGTCATTCTTGAAAAACATCCTTCAGGACAAATCCTATCTAAAGCTGGATTGCATGAATAAATGCCATGCTATCATTTTGGTCAGACTAAAAAAAGTGTTAGATATTTTCAATTATTGCTTTCAAGAAACCAATCACTTCTGTTGTTTTCTTCCCATGACTATTGAAACTGAATGAAGTAATAAAAGAAAAACAATCTACATTGGTAGATCAGAAATTAGTTTTGAATCCCCATGATAATCTACAGCCTCACAAATCATTGGTAACTCTAGGAAAATTGCTTAAGCCTGATTAGGAGTTGTGTTTGTGTTGCGTTTTGTTTACTGTTAAGATTTTTGTTGTTTCCAAAACTATTAAAATTTTACAGGCTAAGATGATACATCACAACTTCCCTTTCTTCATCTGGAGGATATGCATTAGTTGTACCAAAAGCTCATAGCTCACATTCTGGAATCTTCCTTAAGGTTGAGCTTTTTTGCTTGTCCACAGATTTTTACAAGGCAGTATTGTACCTTAGGTCAAGAAACCTGAATCTGTCATATTCCTCTTGTGTCAGGTTAGATTCTAGACTTCCCTCATTGCCAATCAGTTTGCTAACCTCCACTAATGATATATTATACTCCATTCTCATTCTTACTAGTCTTACTTCATTGGTAGATACATTTAGCTCATTTTAAACCATTACTCTGCTCATAGAGGTTTGAGCTTACTGAAATTTATAATTTTTTTTTTTTTCCTGAATGTGTTAGGTGAATAATTGAGAGGTTGCTAGTGAAAGTACAAATAAAATTTTGGGAAAATATAAAACTACATATTTTCATTTCTTCAGTACTTTTTTAAAATGTTATTCTCAGAACTAATTGTGTGATAACTAATTATATCCTCTGACTTCAGAGAAGGAAAATACAATGGGATTTATGCAAAATTCAGTTAGATAAATCACTAATCCAATGCGCAATAATATGTACAATAGTTACTTGCCATCATTGTACAATAGTTAATACCACCATTGTTTCTTAAACTTTATAAAATTTCCTGTGTGGGGGTCCTTTTAAAAATTGTTCTATAGTTTGCAAACCCCTTTAATAAAAAAAAAAAAAAAAAGATTTAATGAATAAAACATTTCTATTACAAACAGTTATGTATTCAGAAAATATTACATGCTATACAATTGTTAAATTTAATGGGATGGATTCATGCGCATTGCTTGAACTAGTTCTTCTGTTTGGCCAAAGCAACTCTCATGTCATTTGTCGTATATAATCTATTTCAAGATTTTATCTTGATAGTAAGTAGTGTAGTTGAAAGTGAGCTCTGCCTGTTTAAATCTGTCTTCTTACCAATACTTCTTTGCATTGCTTTCTCTGGAGCAGAGAGCTGAATGAGAGTTTACAAAGCTGTGTTACTGCAACAGAGATGAAGTTTCTCAGAAGAATTATGGGGAAAACGCAGAGAGACTGTGTCCGGAATGACAGAATCAGGGAGGAGCTAAAGATAAGCCTAGTGCTGGAAACTCTGGAGAGGAGACAGCCGAGATGGTATGAGCATGTCTGCAAGATGCACCACCACAGAGACCCAATAAAAACACTGGAGGTGAGGCCAAAGTGGAGGAAGGAGTGAGGAGAAAACCGAGAGAGAGTGACCCAGAACCTGATACCCCAGCCATATGGAAAGAATTGGAAGGCGAAGAGGGAAGACTCTAGAAGAAATGAGGAACCTTGCCAGGGATAGGAACACATGGAACGGATGGTTGGAAGTACCCCCATGCTGAAAGGCATATGGGTGGAAGAAAAATAAGAAGTAAATTATGTAGAAAAAGCCGACTCACACTCATAGGGGGTTGTAAATGGAATTTTACAGAACTCTTAGAGCCATCTTGGTTATCAGGATAGGACTGTGCCACTTATAAACATACATTTGTTTTTCACAGTCCTACTAAAATCACTTCGTGATCCCCTAGGGGTCCACAGACCTCACTTTGAGAACCACTGATCTAGATGTCAGGTTGAAGTAATTAATAACTTGCAACTTAAATTATATATCAAAGAAAAATAAATGTCCCAATGCATTTTCATTCTTACTATTAGGATTGATGTTAACGTATGTATAATTTCTTAGAATTCATTGGTGAGTACACACCTATAAACTTCATCACTTAAGACTCAACATGACATCTCGTAATTTTGTTGCTTTAGTGGCAAAGTATGTCATATGTTGTCAATAGTATTGTGAGTAGCGTTAATATAATTGAAACTTGTACTTAAACTATGGTTCTCTATGAAATTAACAATGAGCAACAATGTATATTGTGTAGTTCAGAACACAACATAATGTATTATTGCATATCTTTTGAAATTATATCCTGTTCCTTATCCTTATGACATGAAGTTAACCTTTTGACTTTGAATACCACTCAGGGATTTCTTATATCTTTGTGGAGGTTTGATTTAATAGATTAATGAAGTTCAAATGCAGGTTGGTAGGTGAATGCTAATGAATAATCTAACCATTTCTTTATTTATTATATTTCATCTCAAACAAGAGTTCTCACTTATATGAAAACTGAAACATTTTTATTCCACAACACACATATCAACTATAAAATTGACTTGGTGAACTATTTTTAATATTACTAGTAACATTTTTAATTCGTACTAAAGAAACATTCTGAACAATTATTAAAACTATACTCTAATTTATTCAATAGGATATTTAATAGTTAAAACTTCAACTTTTATAAATTTTTTTTGTTCCTATATAATCAGTTTAACTTTAATATAGATCATAGAATCCCTTATTATAATTTTTTTTGTAATGTACAACATTGAATCATACACTCAGGGCAATTATTTACAGTTATAATTAATCAGGTAATTCAGTAATCAAATTATATCAAAAGAACCTCATGAAATGGTGTGTTTATATTAACTATGAGATCATCTGATGTTGGCAGAATTTTCTTGTCAGTTGTTCGGGTTTACACAAATAATGCACATCATATATTGTTCTACAAAGATATGTACAAAGTTTCTGAGGATTTGAGTTGAGATACCATGTGACTTGGAAAAAAATCAACCCATCATTCTAGAAACATCTTTTTCAACCATAGTTTTGTAAGATGCCTATATATTTTTTTCTGACCTAGAATTCTTTCGATATATATCTGGAACATTAAGCTTTATTTTTTAAAAGTAGTATAAGATTTTTGCAGAGCTATAAGATATAACAGCTTAAACGATAGTGAGTAACTACTTAATAAAACAAATCAATAGTGACGCAGTTTGGAGTTTATGACCAATCATGTATGGCATACCATCATGGTGGCAACTGATTTGCAGTCATTCTCTCTTGAGAACTATTTAGCTATGAGCTCTTGAAACAAAATATGTTTCATTGTAGTAATGCATTAATTTTAAGGCTTGAAATCCCACTTATTTGGGAAGTAATTACTCGTTATAATTAATTTTTATCTAGGATGAATTATTGAAAAAAGAGGTAATATATCATAAAAGAAGATATATTTCTTTTAGCTCTATCCTATTCATTTTGAAGAATTTTGGGTGTAAACTTCTTTTTCCTCCCTACTAATTATTTATTGTTAAAAAAAATAATTAAATATTGAATTTTTCATAAATGACATGTATGAATTAATTATTATAAATCCTGAAAGAGTTTTTGATTAGGGAATAATAAAACATGTTTTATTTAATTATCAGGCTAGCTCTATAATAACTGAACATAACTAGTGCAAATCACTAGATACGTTTTTAAAACTTTTTGTTTTATTTTTATTAGCTTACTTGTATTAAATTAAAAAAAAAAAATACCTCAGAAACAATGATATGTTTTTTTAATGGATTACATGAAATACAATATATATGGTTTTAGTACTTCTCCGGTGATCTTTTAAAAGTGTACATGTTTTAACATTTTAATAATTCCTGCGCTTTATACCTGAACAACTAACAGATTTCCAAAATTTTACACAAATAAAAGCTATCATCACATCATACATAAATACAGGCATTCATCTCTCCTCACTCATAAAATTTATTACATTCTTAAATATTATTCAAATCATGTCAACTTTACATGTTAGTTAACATCTTTCATGTTGTTTACTACACTTGAATATTGTATCTATCAACAGTAATATTTTACTTTGAACCAAGGATATTAGGTATTTAGTTCATTTAATTTTGAATTGTTATTGGCCATTTCATAATTATTTTAAAGAATTAAATAAATTTTATTTAAACTATACCCTGATTCCATATTTTGGAAAATAAAACAAACTTTTTTTTATGAATAATAATGAGATAAGTGTTATTGTCCACACAATGCATACATATGATGGGGGTTTTTAATAACTTCTCTTATTATGTATATAAGGGGATAAATCATGTTGTATGGGACCGACAAAACACCCCTTTTTTATCTATAATTGGAGTATTGCTTGAATACTTAAAAATAAATATATTTTATGGAACACATTGAACACCTCTGGTACACATAAATTTATAATAGAATATTTAGGCAGAAAGTTTTTATGTTATCTGAATTTCATTATAACTTAATTCTGGTTACACTTGCCTTTCAAGGCACTTAGTGATTTTTTGTTTATCGGCTTATAAATTTTATGTTGATTCCCTGAATAGTTCAAATTAAACTAAATAAGATAATAATGTTGACTTAAAAGTATTTTTAACTAACTAAAGAAAGTAAACATTATTTACATTTTGCTAAAATGTTAAATAAAAATAAGATATAAAATAAACATTAAAAAAATATATATATTTAGTAACATCAATGATTAAAGAAATAAGATTAAATAAATTTCCTAAATTGTTTGTTTACATTTTATATGTAATTATTTCTCTTATCCCTTAACAATATTTTATATCTGAACTGAAATGAAAGACTATGGGATACTAAAAAGATCCTTTTGTCATTCTGAACAATTAGTATTGTATAAGAAAATTGGTACTCTTTCTTAAAACAGATATGCAGCGATTTCTAAACTTCTCAATATATAAGTTTATATACAAATTGATTATTATAATCAAATATTGAATACCCCAGTAAATAGAGGATTATATATAATTTCATGTGTAGAGCTAAGATCAATGACAGTCTGATTGAACAAATATTAATACAGACTTTTTGTCATTTGAAAATATTTTTTTTTATCTTACTATCTTAATAATAAATAACTTATTCTAAATTCTATATAGAATTTTTTTTTTTAGTTGAAACAAGTCTTAAGAGGAAGCCTCATTAAAATACTTATTTTTATAATTGTATTTTTTTTTTTTTACATTAATACCATCGACCAGCTGAACAAGGCAGTGATTAAAAAGCTATATGAGTGTGCTATGTTAGTATTGTGTGCAGTCTGTGTTGGCTGTTGCTGGACGGAGATGACTAGTAGCATTTACGATTGTTATTGACTCCAGAATGATTTTTTTGGCGATCTGAACGGCGAGGCTTTTTGTTACGTTTATTGACTTCTCTTGTTTTGTTTCCCCGCTCCAAGTTTTTAGTTCTTATCATTTGGTTTTCTTTTATTATTTGAGCCTATAACAAAACATAAATTATTTATTCATAAAAATAAAACACAATTGTTATAATTTATAAACATATATGCTTAATAAAGAGATTGATAATGATTTTTTATATATTCTATATCTGGATACTTAAAATTATTGATGTTTACAAAAAAGTAATCAATGCTGCACCAAAGATGCTAAACTAAAATGTTTGGGAGGTTTTAAATGGGAGGTAAATTTGTAAGCAACGCTTTATTGTCATTAGCTTCATTCTGAGAGGGGGAGGTTTGTCAAACCCTATCATAGTAACAGAATTTGGTCATGAAAACTTCAAATTAGAATAATTAGGAGTTACTACCTTTTGAGCTTTCTTAAGAAGGCATGGTGGTGGTGGAAGTGTTGCTGGAGTATTAACTGGAGCTGGACGTAGTGGCGGCCGGACAGCTTGTGGCTGTGGTGTTGGTGGAGATGGTGGAGGAGTTGGTGGGCTGGGGTTCGTCGTCACTCCAGTTGCTCGCCTGTACACCGACATGCTGGGATGTTCAATGAGCAGGTTTTCTAGAGGTGACGTCTCTACCGTAATTGGTCCCGTTGAAGTGAAACATGGTGGAGGCGTTACAAACCATGTTTCTTCTACTGCAGAGTCTAGTGAGGAAGACCGGCTATGAGTTCCACTTCGGGCTAAAAAAATAAAATTATTAAAATTATTTGATCTATTATAGGCAACACTTATTAAGATAAAAAGTACTATTGACAGTATTGTTTGTAATGCTCAGAAATTAGTATATTAACAGTAATCCATAATATCATGGAGGAGTACAAGATTTTCTTCTGGTATAGCAGTTTAAATTTAAGATAAGGGAAGGAATATTTTCACATTCTATTCAAAACAAATAATATTTAGCACAAGTGGTAATAGAAGCTTAAAATAATTCTGTGAGACTAATA
The DNA here is from genome assembly GCF_000696795.3 of Halyomorpha halys. Taxonomy (NCBI): domain Eukaryota; kingdom Metazoa; phylum Arthropoda; class Insecta; order Hemiptera; family Pentatomidae; genus Halyomorpha; species Halyomorpha halys. The sequence goes on from NW_027109687.1 coordinate 1,360,708, forward strand.
AGAAGTCAAATTTAATCTGCTCCTAATATCTGTATTTTGATCCATCTTGGAAAGTTCTTGTATGCTGTCTTTTCCCTGGAAACTGGTGTTATTAATTTCTAATGACAGAAAACTTGAAGCCTTGTAATTCTCATGATTATTTTTAATATTTTTCAATGACTGATATTTTTAATAACAGCTATCTTTTATTCAGATCAATTCAAAATTGGTTTGAGCACTATTAAGGTATAATCATTCTAACACATTAATTGAGAGCTATATACAATATTAAAAACTAAAAAATATAATGCAAAATGACAAACTATTAAAAGGTATAATGAACATTTTCATAAGAATGTGATAGGATAGCCAGGCACAGAGTGAGGATCCTAAAGTGCCTAATTCAGTACACTGGGGTTGAGTCTTATAAAGGCAATCAATATTTATTCCACGGAAGCCCCGAAAAATTAATTCATATTTTAAAAAAGTTTTTGAAAGCATTTGGATCAAATTAATTTTAGTTTAAGTAAAATATGAATTTTTAAGTAGAAAAAATTCATTTTTATGACTTTTATTATATCTGAGATGTTTTTGTTGAAGCCGCATAAAAATACTTACGAACAGTGTTCACAACTAGCCAGTCATCGTCCTCAGCTTCTACTGCTGTCACTTTCATTTCAGGTTCCTCCGGAGCTGGGCTCGCTCCAAAACCCAAAAGGTAACTTGCTATATTGCTTAGCATTTTTTTTCTGGATTTCTGAAACAAATCATTTTTTTTTATTAACTAAAGATGTTTATTTGTAATTAGTATAATATTAATAGGACACAAATCACACACACACTCACATATCTATATGAAAACACCAAATGCCATTAAATTTAAATGATACAAAATGATAACAAAAACTGTAAGAATAAGAATTTAGAGAATACTTAATGTTGCATGATGGGGCTAGTTATTCATAGTGATGGGGATAGTTATTCATAGTCTTGAAAATGGGTAAATAGTTGCTGAATATTGAATTACTGAAGAATGGCCAATCTTAAAATGGATAATAATGAGGAGCTTGCTACTAGAAGTGTTGATCTATGTTTTATAAATATCAGAAAAGCAAAAAAAGTTTTCCTAGAATTATAATTTTCCTCAAGTGGGCTATATTGTATTCATTATAAAGTAGTGTAAGTATAATTTTCTATTTACCTTTCATACCACCATTCTTAGAGAATTTTTTGTAATAATTTTGATTCATTGAGCTTTAGCAGAGAATAGTGGATATTTCCACTTTAGAGAGAAAAATTAAACTGTTGTAAGAAAAAAACAAAAAACGTTTATTTTAGAGAAATTAATAGACTTGAAAGATATTAAATAAAGAACGTGTTTTCGATTGGAAATTTAAAAAAAAATACTTTAATGTAGTTTCTGGGAGATCAATGCACCTGAGATAGTCATATAAAAAGAGAGAAAGAAAATAAATGTGAGAATAACTTATGGAATAAAAAAGAGAGTTTTGATTGAAAAAACTATAAAATCCATTTCTTTCTTTCCATAGTATCATATTATTGGTTTCATAAAACTATTGATTGGATGGCTACTCATTCACTGCACATGATGCATTAAAAGTTTTATTTTTTTGATAATATTGAAAATTAGTTGGCATCAGGGGATTTGTCAAGTTCTAGCACTAGGGCTGGCAGGTGGACTTATGGAATTTAAACTTTGGGGCTTCCCCTTACCATCAGAATTCAAATTCCTCTCTTATCCAATCCTTATCATCAAAAATTCTCAATGCTCCTTACATTGTCACATAAAATAATCTTGTTCCTATCTATGCTTTCTCTTCAATTTCTGAAAATTCTTTTAAGCCTCTGAAAAGAACATGACCTTGAAATCTTGGAGTTTTAACAGTGAGTAAATCCTCTACAAGTCTATTATGTCATCATACCATAATTCATATACATGTATTTTAATTTTAATTATTACAGTTGTAAATTTCAGTAACACATACCCACGCGTATATATAAATTACTGTTATATTTTATAAAGAAAAGATAATACCTGAGATAGGAGTGTTCTGTAGCAATATACACATGGAGCTGTATATATGAGGGGAAGAGAAATGGTTGACAAAAATGTGAATGTTATGTTTTATGATCAGGAAAGAATGACGACCAATAACCTATTAACATTATGGTCTGTATGTTTTTATTTACCTTCAACAAACCATTTAGAGTTAATTTTGTTTTTTGCTAAAGTCCCATTGGTTTTTATTTAAATTCAACATACTATTTAGAATAAGATAGAGGTTTTATTTTTGCTAAGGTCTTCCATTGAGAAGCTGTACAGCCCCAGGGTGGAATTGTCAAGATTCGTCTAACAGAGTCGCAGGGAAATAAATATACACCCGGGTGGGATCGAATCCAGAACCTTCTGAATCAAGCGCTCTGAGACCCTCGCCCCAACCCACTTAGCTATCTGGTCCTCTCCGAGTATATTTTGTTTTATTGTGTTGTTCAATAGCTTAAAAAATTACAGAAATAATGTAATTTTTTTTCCATTGAGGTCTTGTGACGTCCGACGCCGGACATTGCCTCGGTCGCCTTAGTATTTATGCCTATGATCCTATCTCGTTAGTAAACAGTTTTCATCAGTTTCCACCCGTTTATTATAAACCTGGTAACTCGTGTTCTTCATGCAATAGAAAGCATAAAATGATATTTTTCTACAATAAATTACTTCTATGAGGGTGTTTGTTTGGGGATGTATTTGTTGATGGTCGAAGCCTAAAGAGAACGTAGTATTTTGTGATATTGGCCAATTGATTGTACCATATTTTAAATATAGTTAAATAAAAATACTAACAGAATAATTTGTTGCCCTGTCATTAAGAAGGAAAGTATATATATTTTCTTTTTAAGATACAGCATGCTATTTTTTTTAATATAGTACTTGCAATGGACAGTTCCACTGCAAATCACTGTCAGGTAGTTTTGATTACACATCGCATTGTTCAAGTTACCCAGATGTACGGATTTTTCCAGTAGAGTATTGCTCGGATCGATACCAGGAATACTCAGACGCTTCTACAATGATGAAGTTGTGGAATACTATCGGTAGGAAGCCTTTGGAGATAAACCATTTTAAAATTTACAAGAAATGTTCAACTTATATAATATTGTTTGTAAATTGAGTATCATATCATATCGAAGGTTTTGGAATTAAAATTATTTACGAATTGGACACCATGCTATTTTACATATAGTTGGCATTGAGCGCCTGACTAAGAAGCATATACAATATTAAATAAAAAATAATAATAAACAATCGATAGGCTTTATCGGTGGTGCTGAGGAAAGTGGAAAAAGCGTGAAGGGTCTTACTGATTCACTCAAATTCAATCTCCTAAAACTTGGATATATCATTCTTTGAATATTACAAAAAAGAAAAAGACCAAATTTCAAAAAACCTAAACTGCATATGTTTCGGAATCAAAGGGACAGAAGTATGTTCAAATATTTTAGGCAGGCTTATGGGAATTATTGATCTAAGACCGGGTGAGGCACGGCTTAAGAAGGACCTGCCTTGAACCAAACGTTACTTTAGCCATATATAGTGAGCATTTCTTCTTGTTAGATAATTGTAATTATCTACTTATTTGTTTAATATAAGATAAATATAGTATTACTTTCCTAATGATTTCCACCGTTAATTTGAGATTATGACTTTTTTAATTAAAATAAATTAAAGTGTTTTTAAATTTATATTTAAAATTCAGATGGATGTTCAAGGATGATTTTATATTTTATATTTTTGTATTTCATACCTGCTCATTTTGATCTGACAACAAGGATTAACGGCGGTTAATTCAGCCAGACTGTGTATAAAATATTAGTATGCAAAGATCATTTGCAGTGCATATTGTACAGTCATAGAGCATATATATTGAAACAGCTTTCTTAGCAATTTGTAGTTGTTTCTAGAAAGGTTGGCATTCACTAGTTATAGTTGACCTACACTGAGTAAGTTAGTGTAATTTGAACGGTAAAACTGAAAAAGACGCTTACAATATTAAAGATCGACAGTTCCTAGTGAAAATCAACCTCGCCTACAATGCTGTAGGGAAAGTTGAAAAGATTTCGGTAATATTGAGAACTCTTTTTTCTGAATAGAAAATATATAAATAAATATAGGTTTGCTTTTTAACCATTTCAATAAAAGATATAAACTGGAACATCTAGCTATATATCTTGCCAATAAAACAAATTAATAAATTGTGCTCACGTATTAGACCTGCCGAATTATATTTCTGTTGTTGGGGATTTATAATTGTATTATTACGACCTTAATTGGGTTAGAGCTGTCAACTTCTGCTCTTTCAAAAAAAGATAAACAAACCCTCAACGTACCTTTTTCAGGAAAAGTTGGGCCTAAACTGGCATAGATACGACTCGGTCTATGGTGTCAAGTTATAATCAGCAACAACTGAAAAATGGTTAGTTTGGCAGGCCTAATAAGTACCTAATAAAGTTACTAGAATGCTTGGGGAAAGTAACGATCAATAACAGTGTTAAATGGAGGTTAACCTTACCAGATATTCATCTTTTTTTTTAAACATACCCAAAATGAAAAATCCCCTTAGTATTTTAATATTTAAAATTACACTACTAAGACCCT
>NW_027109687.1:1365408-1366537 GCF_000696795.3 Halyomorpha halys
AAATTAGATAATTCTCGAATTTTACGATATGTGAAAAACATTATCTGTACTGGCAGTTATAAGCTATTGCGATAGCTTATAACAGCCCTGATGAAGGCTAGAAACTCTAGCCGAAACGTTGGCACAATTAAATAAGTTACATTAACTTATTTGTGTTTTATTTTGACCGCACCCCCAACCATCTCCTCCTCGTATAAGTCATCCACGGCCAACTATCTCTCATAATTATGTACTGGCAGTAGTTTAATACGAACTAAATCCAAATGGGGTATTAGTCTTAAGCCAACCAATTGAAGGCTAACTCTTTAGCCTGATATTGTCTTTTTCCTTTTAATTTAACTATCTAAACGTCATATTCCTTCCAAAAAAAAATCATGTTTTACTGTTATATATTTAAAATTAAAAAAATATATATATGCTTAGTCAGCTGATAATTTGATGTATAAGCCTTAAAAAAACTACTATTTGTCTTTTTACCACAACGCTTCAGAAGTAAAACATTGTTATCAACGCATGTTCAACAAAAAAGAGAAAACAACTGTATATGATAGTGAAATTCAAGACTAGTAATTAGGAAATTAATGTTCACAGCTGTATCTTTTAACTGTGCTACCTTGAAATAAACTATGGCCTTGAAAGATTACATAAACGAAACTGGAATAAAATATTCTTTTTTTGCATCTTATAATTTTTGAAGAAATTATTCATTTGTTTGTAAAAAAATAAATGGTTATAAAATAAGTTTTAAAATAATCGATCATTCGATACCTAATTTGTATCCTCTTACCTCTATCACTTTTTGCAATATCATAGGAATTATTTCTATAGACAGGATATCCTCTCTTGATTGACGCCCTAAAATTGTATTAAATCTGATGGCATCAAAGAATTCAAGAGCCCAAAACGAGAAAAAAAAGTCATACCAAAAAAGAAAAAGACTGTCCCATAACTAAAAAAATATTTTTGAGTTCTTTTAATTAAAATGAAATTGTGTGTTATTTTCTGTCACAATGGTTCAGTTTTTACCAAGCCCGTACAAGGGATACAGTAAATGAGCTAAAATACTAGCCCTAATAGAGGGAATGTAAACTAGGGCTCATATTTTAGCAAATTTACTCTACTGACTACG
>NW_027109687.1:1366587-1403973 GCF_000696795.3 Halyomorpha halys
ATTGAAATATTTAAGGTGCACGCCTGTTGCATTTTATTCAAGAAAAAGTAAAATTTTTTCTCATTTTTCATTAAATTTAGAGCTCCACATCCTTAAATGTATCTGTTGTACAACACAAATAAAAACATATTATTTAAAGTGGAGTACATTGGATGAAATATACTTCTATGTTCAAAAGTTCCCTAAATATAGTTTTTCAAAAAGCAATATTTTTTGCAAATAACGAAAAATCAATATTTTGTGAATTTGTGTTGGCCAAGTTTTTTTTTTTTTTTTTTTTTTTTTGCCATTCCTAGTCAATTTCATGAACGCCTGAAACATACATGTCTAAAACTTTAATGTATTTCTCACCCTCGATCTAAAACGCTCCCAAATTATTATCCAATTATGAACCAAAAGAAGTGACTTTTTAAAACAAAAAACTACCGTAGCCTTTCTAATAGAAATTTACTATTACTCAGCATTCAATATCAGATTATTTTATTCGAATAGAAAAATAAAATTTGACTTTTTAGAAAGTTATTAAGTTTGAAGAAAAATTCCCTCCACTACTATTTCTACACTGAATATAAAGAATAGAAAATGATATATATATTTTTTCATTTATATTAACTGAAATATTTAATTGCTCTGCTATTAGTCTAGCTTCTAGACCCTTCACGGAATGTTTAATAACTTTTTAAATTTTCTATGCCAATTACTTGTTGCTAGATTATAAAATTCCGAGTGAAGAGACAAATTCCTGTGAGCTATTTCCGATAGCATCAGCCAAGGTAATTTTTAATTCTCTAAGTGGACCAAAATATCTGCACGATAAAGCACGTTCTCGCCTTTCGAGATAGCCTTGCAAAAATTTCATTGGACTGTTGAAGCCAACAGCACACATGATTATTATTCACTTTATTGATATTTTTATGAAGTATATTGTATTGATTTTTGTTTTTCTAGTGATAAAAAATAAAATGTTTTTCAAGGGCTACAAAAGTAATGATAGAATTAACTCATAAAAAAATGCTTGTTATAAATTTAATAACCAATTAATACTAAATCAAAAAGTCTTAATACTCTAAGGCTTTTTTGAAAAGGTATTTACAGCTTTGAAATGTGTTTTCTACGAACCAAGAGATAAATGTGTTCATGCTTGTTAAACCCACTTAAGACATATACATATAAATGTTTCTTAGTTGCTGCCTATTTCCTCCTTTCAATTTTTAATGGTCTTAGGATAACTACGTAGATATTATCATTAACTGCTTCTTTATGAACATTAGCGACTGATGTTCATTCTAGTTTGTATTTTAGCTGAACGATAGGGCACTACACCAAGGTTAAAAACTGTTAGTCAACTAAATTAATTCTGAATTCAACATACCCTGATTAATAACTCTCACTTAGTTGATTTTCTTGCGAAATGTAAGAAACAATTACAATTTATTTATACGGATAATTACGGAAATAATTGAAATAAAGTAAAACTTCCAGTTTTCCAGTTATGTATGGTTGTCTATCAGAACCCTCGTACAACTTCCTCTAGTTGATTTCAGTAATTGCAATCCATAACCTTAACGTTTATAACCTCATCAAAGTTATTATTTGTTGGCCGGGGTAATGGAATTTTATAAATATAATAGTTGGGAAGCAGCCACTTATTAAAAATAACTTCCTAATTACATCTATTCTAAAATTTATTTTTGGCTCGGTGTCCTTCAAAGGAGTCGAGGTTATGTTAAAAAAAAAAAAAAAAAAAAAATAGAACGGTAAAATTTACTTTTAGTTCGTCTAAACCAGTTCTTCATATTAGTTTTAGTTGCCTTTACGCTAATACTTATGTTGCCTTTACGCTTATGGTTAAGTTCAACGCAGGCTTATTGAAAAGTGGAATTAACAAATTTTGCATAGCCCTGAATATTTAGCTACAAAATAAATAATAATACAATCTGCCAGAATCAAGGCCAATAAGTATTAGGGCTCAATTATACCTTTACACATATACAATAAAGAAAAATGAAAAAGTAAATAATAATAATAATAATCCGATAAAATAAATAAGTATAAATTGAAATGGTTATTTGTATCCATTTCAGTTTATACTAATAAATAAATAAACATAAACGGATAAATGAGTAAAATAATGGTAAACAAAGAACAAATAATTAAAATAAAATCTTGAACACAATCATATAATTTTATATTTAATATCGTATTATATATAAAAATATAATTTCAGTAAGTACATTTCCAACGAGTATTTCTTTAGTTTTTTTTCTCTGATATGACCATTACAAAATGCATAGGGTTCGGAGTCACGAAAGTAAAAAATAGGGCCAGTCACTCAAATGTGATTCCAAAAATACACCCTTAGTGCTTGTTATTATTGAATCATACTTAATATTTCTTTTTCTTTAATGTATAAATTATTTTTAATTTTATAAAACCCTTCCAATATTTTCTCCTTCTACACTTTTTTTTCATTCATCTACGTTTAGGGGCGCTTTCTTCCCCATCTTAAGGATGATACATCTGAAACTCAATAGTTTACATTGTCCTAATCCATATAAAATATTTTGTCATGATTTAGTTAAACTATACATCACACTACTATATTTTTATTAATTGTCTGAGTGTTGTGAAAATGATGAAGAAAAAACAGTACGGAATTGTATTGCTTATTCTTAACACTTTAATTGTTTTTTCAAAAGCGGTTATTGAACTCGTACATGAAAGCTATTAAATAGGTTTCAAGTTCTTGTTATAATATTGGCATTCAGTAATAACTATGAATGATTTCATAATACTGTTTTGGACCCATTTATTGGTCACAGGAAATATGGGACATGTAACTATAGATTTTATAAATTGGACAAGTCTAGATTGATTCGTTGTCAGCTATTTCGTATTTCATACAAGGAAATTCATAAAAGGGCCCAATTAAATTTTTTAAATCTCTTTTTCACTGCTGTTTCTTCAGTTAAATTAATGAGGGAAGAATTCGCCTGCTAGTACACGATTGATCTGTAGTACAAACACAAGTTGAGCCGATAAGATACCAAAACTCTAATCAAGATATTAGATTTACTTTTTGATTGATAGCACGTACCATCCAATCAAAAACGTGCAAGCAAAACGTAAACAAGACAATATTTGCCCTGAGTATCGAGAGATACGTAAGGCCCAGTTTCCAGAACGTAAAAAATAGAAAGCCATCCACTGACTACATGAACCAAGCAGACAATCACGTGATGGGCGCTCATGAGTCAGCACCAACTCTGCCAAGGTTCCTCTTCGCTCAAAGCGAGTACCTCTGAGGTGTAGTTCACCTTTGCTCTCAGGGCAAATTACGAATATATATCCCAGTAGGGATAGCTCAAAAATGAGTGTTGACATACTAAACGGAGACCGATGATACAAAGAAAAAACCAAAGAAACAAACAAACACTTGGCAAGTTAGAACACATATTATTATATTATAAAATTTTCTTTTACAGTAATTTTTTTTATTTTTTTTTTTGTAAATTCTTTTATAACTTATACCGGAAATCCCTTACTAGGATAAATACCTTAGTAGTCATGAGTTATATGTGGACTAATAACAGATTACTCTAAAAGTAAAGTTCATCATACCAAAAAGAAGGATAAATTTGAATGTAGGAAACAAAATAATATCTTTGGCGTGGAACGCTTGCAATGAAAAATAAGCAAATCATATTTAGAGAACTTTGATTACAAAGTTTTAAAATTAATATATCGGTTTATGTATATATTGTTTATATTTGTAGGAAGTAACAAATTTTCATGTAAATTTTTTTAATCTTTATTTTGTCAATGAATGTATTTAAATTTTTAAAAACACTAATAAATTCTCCTCATAATTGTTTGTACCTACATTCCGAAGTATCAATTAAAAACTTTCAATATCCAATTCTTATATATTATAAACACCTTATCCATTTTGTTTCTACAACTTTTTTAACATTTCGATATTTTTGTTTTATTAAGAAAGACTACAGGATTTTGTTATCAAAATCCATAAAATAACGTTTATGACAGTGTTAATATTCCCTTACTACTTACATGAAAACAAAATTAATTAATGTTTTTTTCCCTTTTTTATGTAGTTTTTGAAATGAGATTAAATTTATTTAATTTCTTGTAATACAATGTACTATCGTACATTATACCAGAGCTCAACCGGAAGAAAAAGCCTGTTTTTTCCTGATCAAGAAACGCTAATAATACGAACTTAACAATCTTCGTTAGAAATTTCGTAATGTAAAGATTCTATCTACTTTCATCCCAGAAATAGCTTACAGATAATTTTTAATTATAAGATGGTAAAGTCAAAGCATACATGGTTTAAAAATACAGGCAATTAAAATTTGTGCAACAAAATTTGAATAACCACTATAAAAATAAATTGAAAAAAAAAATATGGGTTGAAGTTAAGATATGAACTCTCTGCTGAAAGTAGAGTAAATAGGCATGAGAAAAATAAAATAAGAATTTAGTTCAACAAATCGGAGCGATTCCATAATATTTTCTGGTTCATTTGATAAGTTGGGGGCTTCTTCCATTTCATTAATTAGGAAATTGTTATTCCAATTAAATATTATTTGTATTGCACTAATCGAAATAAATAATTATATCACGAACATATAGATTGAACGAATATGTCATTGTTACTGGTTTGAACAGGCCTGATGGAGGGAACAGCCTATGGATGCCAGGGGTGGATGGGAATGTCGTGAACCCGACATCACGAACCAGCGCTCCACAAAATCGAGGCCTTTCCTTTTGATCGTTTTGGTCTACTCTCATAGCAGTGTAGTTTTTGTTCAGTGTTACAGCATAATTTATTGAACTTAATAAAAAATATTTGGATTTTAAAGTTGTTTTTATAACAGTTTTGTTTAAAAACTGCCTCACATTTTTACCCCCATAAAATTTTGAAGGTGCATACCTGTGTTTAAAAATGACATGTATAGGTATAGGTAGGTATAGGCTAAATTTATTAGGCAGCTTGGTAATTTTGTTTTTAATTCATATAATGTTACCAAGTAGTAAAAATGGAGGCTAGATCAGAATTAATCAAAGCACTCTTGAATTTCTTTAATCTTTCATTTTCAAGTCCAAGCAAATTTAGTCAAAAAAGGGAAAAAAAAATTATTGTAACAATATTATGTTGGTTTACAAATATGTTCACATTAGATCTCAAAATATTCAAGTTAACATAAAAGTTCATTAAAAATATTAATAAACAATATATAATAAAATTTTCGATTAATCAAAAATTGTATTACTAGTGAATTGATTAAAAATAAATAAAAAAAATCATTTTTGGATAAATAATAAATTTAATAATTAATCACTTAGTAAAAATCTCTGAAGTTTGGATAGTTGACAATTAATTAGTTTAGTAATATTTCACAGAAATTCATCTGTATGACGTAATTCAAAGATTATCATTTAACGATTTAAGTGAGCAATCAGCGCTGACTTAGTAAATATTTCTAAGTTATTAAAATAAGTATTATTAGACAGGCAACATATTCTATATTTGGGCAATTAATGTCAACATTTTCCAATTGCAGGAAGAAGTTATAAAAAAATAAAATAAAACTTAAACTTAAAATGATTTCAATTACAAGTTAAGTTTCACGAAGGATGTCAGCAAGTTTCAATGCCAGAGACATTTTATTGCCTTTTTTCTCCTCAATTCTCATTTTATTGTTAAAAAATGGAAAGATATTGTTCTTTTAGTAAATATAGATTTATAGCTACGTATTAGTCTATAAAATATAGTTAGTTACTTAAATGGCGCTTCATAGTGAATATGTTAAGTGATATTATATTAAAATAGCATAAATCGTTTTAAAGAAATACTGGGAACTAGCCTCTGTAGTTTAACATATCATAAGAATTATAATTAAAGTTTAAAATTTCCAAAATTAATCCTTGTAATCATATTAAACATGATAATATTTAGAGATATAAGTTGTTTATTCGTTTATGGGGATTGTATCAATTTTTTTTTTTATTGATAAATAGGATACAATTTATAATACTCACATTTGGCTTTGGAAGATTTTGAATACTCAAAAACTCAACCCAGTCGTTGTAACTGAACTGTGTTCTGTCCCATTCTTCCATTTTTAATTAAATATTTTATAAACACAAACGTGGAAAAAAAAAGTTAATAAAGAATAACCTGAGACAATTAAAGAAAAAACAGACTCAGTTTATGAAGGCACTCAGGGCATAGACTGGACATACTGTTTATCTCCTTTGGCGTAGTTCAGTGCTGTCAGTGTGTAAATATTTTCAACTTTATCTGCATTAACAATAAACAAAAACGGACCTTTTCCAAGCTAAGTATTTGATGATAATGTGAGTGATTCCTGGAATTCAAAGTTACACTCTATGCATATAAATTTTAATCGGTACACATGGAAACCAATCAATAAATAATTAATATACGCAAGACCATAAATAATATTCTTCATTACATGAACACACATTACAGAAATATAATCTTGATGTGAGCTGATTTATTTCACAGTAAAACATAATGACGATTCCAACTTTCGAGGTAAGGAGGTGGTGACATTGTTCGCTATGCTTAAGAATTTCCAAGATTGAAACACTTATGTCTAATTACCTATTTTGTCACTTTTCTATTAATTCATAAAACTTTTAATTAAAGATTAACTTAACGCTATTATCTCAAAATATTTGTAACCTTCTCTACAATAAGGTCAGACATATAATTTATTACAAACTGATAATACGACTGATTTTGACAATAAAATAATTGTACATAAAGAAAAATACTCGAGTCTATTTATATTTCAGAAAATATTAATTATACAGTGAATTTTAAACACAGACACAAGAAATTTGAACAATATGCAGAAATTTAAAAAAAAATTAATTTATGAATAATATGGTTAAATAATATGTCTATATTGACAATTAATTTTGATATGAATTTTAATAATAAAAGAATTTATACCAAAATAATTTTGGTTTATGATATTAAGTTTGTAAAAAATAAATTATAAGCCTGATTGTAAGGAAGGTTAAAACTATTGTGTGTTAATAATAGTGTTAAGTTAATCTGTTACTAAATGTTTACAAATTAATGGAAGCGTGACAAAGTATGTAATTAAACTTAAGGTAAGGCATGCTTATTAATAAATTAATATGATTTTTGGTTGTTTTATTATTACATACATATGTTGATTTTGACTGATACTAATGATCAGGGTAGAAAAGCCTGCAAAACGTTTTTAGTTGGTGGATGTGAAATGTAAATTTATACTTAAGATATGATACTTTATTAGTAATAATGTTATTTGATAAAATTGACAAAAATGAATGTATAATAAAAGCTGTTATTTAACAGATTATCCTTGAGGATGACCGAAACGTAGGACATTTAAGAATGTTTGAGACTTAACTTCGATACAAATTATTTTGTTTTAACTTTTTAATTAGGTTATTTTAGGAAAATGCTCTGAATTCACGCCTTTTAATTAATGGAAACGTGACAAAATAGGTAATTAAACATAAGGTAAGGCACGCTTATTAAGTTTTTAGTAAGAGGATGTGAAGTGTAAATGTATATTTCAGGTTTGCTAATCTATTAGTAATAATGTTATTTGTTAAAAATAAATGTATAATAAAAGCTAGTAATTAATAGTCCTTGAGGATGGCCGAAACGTTGGATATTGAAAGTAATAATAAAGAATATTTGAGACTTAACCTGGATTAAAATTATTTTATTTAAACAATAAAACCAGTCTCGAAGTAAGAAGATTATATATATGAACTAATTAAAAAGTTTCGTCCCTTCGGTAAGCTTTCCTTTCATTATTTTTAATAAGGTAAGGTGATTCATAGTATTTTGACAAATATCAAGAGGTCTTGACAAGTAAGCGAACAATAAAGATCGATTAATTGTTCTCCAGCTAGTCGCGGGCTGACCTTGAAGGCAGACCAATACCCTCCAAAATAGAAAGTAGTTACAATACTGCAGGGCCCTTCACAACTTCGTCACGTGAACTTGATTGGATGAAGTGCTTGGACACACATGGAAGGCCAGCCTTGCCTCGTGCTTCCAGTCCGACGCAATTCGCTGCCTCATTTCGCAGCAGTTTGGATTCATTCTTAAATTACTCATTCAGCGGGTTGACGTAGGTTTACTGCTAGTTAGTGTAATTTTCTAAAAAGACCATTCATTGCTGAATCTTAACTAACATACTTGTTCAAATACCATTACCGGGCATAATTACATTAATTATTTAATTACAATAATTGCTGTAATAAAAAATAAATCGCAGTATAATATAACATATTGTTGAAGGATTTTCGTGATACGAGCTATTTAACAGAAGTGGGACTGAAGTACGTATCTCTATGGGTCAACAAAGTATAATTTAGATAATAAATATTAAATATAGATAATAAATGCTCTCGGATACTCTTTAATTAAATTAAATTAATTAGGTAACTACACCAACACCTTTTTATGGAAATAACAGACTTTTCCAGGTCACTTTTGGAAGAACTCTACATAATATAAATAGTCATGACTGGTCATATATTTTGTATGTATATATATGTTTGCGACAGGATATTTTCTAATGATACGTGATAAAATTCCCTGACTTATTCAGGTTCAAAAATTTCCCTAACTTTTCCGAATCAAAAAAATATTCTGACTATTTGAAGTATTCTAGGATTTTCAAGTTCTGCAGATATCCTATTGTAACGATAAACCGTGTACATAATGAGTTGAAAAAAAAAAATTCAACTATTTTAAAATCTTAAAGGAAAAAATGAATTTCACTTTATTTTTATTTAGTTTATAAAGAAACTGATTTGGTTGTGAAAATATAAAATTCAACAAGGTTCCTCCTTTGAATGCAAAAGTAATTTTCGCTGCTTTCGCAACATGTAGATTTCCAAATAGTGGTTGCGGAAATCCATTCTTCTGGACAATAGAAAGCTGCCAGCACTCCAAAATCTTATCAGATATATCCACTACTGATTACTTCACCATGAATAGTTAGTAGCATAGTGTTGAAAAATTATTTTTATTGTTGATGTACCATTTGTCATGGCTTTATTGTTATATGAGAAAAAAACAAAAAGAAAATATGATCCATAATGTTTGCGCTATGGGTCACATAAATAAAAACAAATGCTGAAGAAATTGTAATTTTAATAACAGTCTAATAAGCGAAACTTTAGGGTTCAATATAAGTTAGTACCGGATATTATATCATATCCAAAGTGAAAGATCAGGTTTGGATATTAACTATCTGCATAGTGATATTACTCCAAAAGAATTCACAAGTAACCTATTGGGAATGTAAACGGACAATGTGCAAGTGTTCGGAGAATATAATCCACTTTATGGTTCGAGGTTGTCTTATCGAAATATTCAGAAAATAAATAAATCTATCAAGCACCAGAATTTCCACTAAGAGAAAAATAATGTTTGATAGGCGGCATTAAGGTATTCAAATTTCAAATTTTAGTACATCAACGAAGTGTATGACAAACGATAGCGGGCACATAAATTAAAGATCTGGCCGCATAATTCATAACCATCCTTTTACATTTTTCTTTAAAGTTACCTATGTTTATTTATAAAATATTCATTTTTTAATTTCCTTAATTATCTAAGGTGGAGAAAGGATGGTAATTGGGAGAACATTAAGGTTCAAGATCTCTATTAATTAAAATGTTTTTGAATCCATCATCTGTGAACGTATTTGTAGCTCTTTGGTGTTCATCGCTGTCCACACCTCTCCCCCAAATATCTAAGGCCTCCTTGTTCTTCTATCGTTTGTGATCCAAAAGAAATGGTATCTTTTGATTGTTTCAACATTGATTCCTAGAAAAGATTTTCTATTTTTTATTCCAAAATATCTTTTGGTTGACTCCGCGCCAAGATATTTTTAAAAAGGAACAATTTTATCTGTTTATTGAATAAATTATGTCAAGGTTTGTTTTTTGCCTCAACTGACAATTTGAATCATCTCTCATGGTCCGATTTATCGCGGAAAAGTCTTAAGATGGTTATGAAACATAGCATGTTTTCTATTTATGATTTATTTCTTATTCTTTGGTTTGTTATTTATTTTCGAATTAAATATTGAAAGATCGAGGAGTCATTTTTAACAAAATTGATATACATTGAAATCAGCATACGTTTACTTAATTTGATTTAAGTTTAATTAATTAGAGTTTATTAGTTGAGGAAGAAAGTTTGAGACACGAACCTGATTTTACTATCTTATAAGTAATATAATATAACTCATATTAATCATAAATTGGTGTCAACATATTGTTCAAGTACAAGTAGAACTGTACAATTATTTACAATTTCATGTACAAATATGACAGTACAAAGACGTAATGGAAAATATTCAGATCTGATTTTATTTTTGTATACTCAGACCGAAATCGATTCCGGTCATTAGCCCTCAGGTGAGGTTGGTAGTTAATTAGCCTTACTTTTTAAGTTATTTTTCTTTAAATGATTTACTTTAAATGGACCATTCAAACCGTGATAATTTTGGAAATCAAGCTTGAAACATGGGAATAGGCGGCAGATAAGAAGGCTAGGTACAAACTAATGTTAGGAGAGAACAATAGGTGTTTTAGTTAAACAGCTAATAATTCACTTCGAATAGAATTTTATGAAAGCTACACCCAGTTCCAATGTTGGTATTTTGTACTCTCACTCACTTTCTTTTAAACTAATTCCAATAAAAATAAGAGTAATCAGTAAAAATAATCATTATCAAAATATATATTATAAAATTTATTATAACTTACGGAATCAGCATAAAACTTCTCAACTTACCTGAAACATAATAAGAACTTCGTTAGAGAAAGTTATTTTAATAAATTCTCAACATTAAAATAGTTCACACAGTTAAGTAATGAGAATGGTCCAAATAATAGAAATACAAATTGGGTCATTTTCATTACTCAAAAAAGGGTATTTACGTTAATTTTAAGGTTTATACTTAAATTATTATAGTTTTAAGAGACATCCAGTGGAGAAATTAGAGTATAAAAAATCGTAATAAAATAAAGAAAAAAATGAAAAATATTAATTTGAAATAAATTCGGATAAAAATAATCATAAATGAATAAATAAATTAAATTACAACAAAATTCACCTTAAGCCCTATTTCATAAAATGTAAATTGGTTAGATTACCATTAAAAAACCTTAAAATAATGTATATCATGTAAAATATTGAAGTATAGAACTATAAAAAGGCTGAATTGGTTTGATTTCGTTGCCATCCACAATCAATACGTTCATATATCTTTCTACAATATCCACCTAAAGCTAACTATGCAATATTACGCCAACCATAATCCTCCTACCTATGTTTTGGTTAACCCCTTTCAGATTTTTCTGTCGGTTTAATGATGATCGTTTTTTTAGAGATTCTTTCTCATTCCAAAAATACAGATTAAATGAACCCTAGAATAATATCAGAATCGCTCTAAAAGCATTCATAGAGAAAACTTTCATTTTTATGTAAATTTAAATTGCAAAAATTGAACGAAGTCATCACTAGACGGAATAATTGCTTCCGACCTATATTTCGCTGGAGCCAATCTCTTTTACAGCTAATTCTTTCTGGATGTATAACTCTCATAATAAAAAATCCACTTTTCCTTACAAATGATAAGATTTCTGTTAGTATTCATAAAAACAAACTAGTTTCCTAGGTATAATACACTTCAGACCTTTGATGGCATGTATCTACATCAGTTATTGCCTATTTCATGGTGACTCAGTACTCTGAAAAACATAAAAAGTTAAAAAAAAAACACGAAGATTACGATATAGCTCCTTAACGTTCGAAGACATAGAAATGATTTTCTTGCTAATGAACCATTAGCTTGAAAGTTAAAACTTTTTTAAAAAATATTTCCTCTAATATCTATGAAAACCGTCCTAGAGAATTTCGATAATGTGTCTACATTAAACTGGCAATACCTCCTGTCTAAAACTTTCTTCCAGTCTTTATTTTCCTGATGTACTCTATCTGCATTAAATGAAATTTAATTATTATTACTAATCACAATATAAAAACCTGTCTGAGTTACAAAATGTAATGTCAGATGCCATATCTGTTGGATTACATAATTATTGATAGCTCGAAATTATCAATCACTAATAGCTCTCCGTCGATATCTATTTTTAATTCATAATAGTACATTTTATGGATTTACAAATATATTTTTTTTAAGTATATTAAATTTAAAAATCAAAAATGTAATATGCTTAAAAGGTTGTATAAATTCTATCTTCTAATAAAATTCTGAGAAGGTTTTTAGATAAACGTTTACTAAATACATAGTGAATTTGAAGGAGTAGTCAGGGCTGTGGTCAACAAAAACAAAAATAGTTTTTAATAAATTATTAATGGGCAAGGTGTTTATCAGGGGCCATCATGGGGTCTGTGTACACTAAAGCATACTGAAGTGCATTCCAAAAAAAAAGGCAAAGTGGTTACAGTTCGATTCTTGCCTGGTAGTGGATTCATCCTGTAAATCTCTACCTCCCACTCTCATCAGAATTGTTCGGTAACTCATCTTTATTGTCTTACAATTAGTTGGGTTTCACCGGGGCGTTGATTCCAATTAACAAATTGCGGATTTTTTTTTTTCAGTTCTCCACTAATAGCGAACGTTTAGAATGTACTGTAATTATTGTTGCACTTTGGATCATCTCGGGGAATATGCTCTTATCTTGATACCAATCTACGGACGATGACCCGTAGCCTGCGAATTTGATATGCAATTGATAGCAGGCAATTATCAATTGAAGCTGATAAGTTCTCTCGGGGAACGATTAAATCAAATATCACTTTCACTAAATTCATGGTCATAAGGTCATCATTCATGATAAAATATTGCTAATCATATGTAGAATCAAAGTAAATATGATGTCAGGAGTTAAGAATCTGTGTGGACCAACATCTCCAACTGTGATTTTTAGAAAAACCATTTAGAAGATTTAGAAAAGTGAATCCTTAGATTTTAGTTAGCAGTTAGCTATGATAGAATGGATCAACTTTATCTACTCATCCTCTGCCAACTTTAGATTAAAGAATGAGTTAATAAGTTCAGAATTGATAAAGTTCTTCATGTAACCTAGAGATGGAATGCTATAATTTCTTTGAAACTTCAAACTTAATTTTTACATTCTAGGTCACGACGCTTCATTTCTAATAATTAATAAACACAAATAGTTGTAGAAAAACGGTCCAAAACGTCTAGTGACTGTAATGTTAGAAGGTCCATAGACCGTCTTCTTTTCAGATGGAGGACAGTTGGTAAGAGATTGGGCAAATTTTACAATCTAGTAGTTCTATGTAGATATGTAGTCTTAGGCTGTCATGATTCACTAACATAACACGTGTGCGTACGTGGACAGTCCGATCGATCGGACAGGCTTTTTAAATTATGCAGAGGATTGAAACCAGGATACTATCTTAAGAAAAACAAAAAAGAAGAATAAAACTGGGATTAACAGATATAATTTAGTTTAAAAAATCTGTCAGGATGTTAGGAACTTATAAATATGAAAGGGGTTATGACTGAAGTTTTGAGTTCAATTTTATTAGGTGCGCTAGAGCAAATTGGACTGTATCAGACGATAAGTGAAACGCTCTCCCTTCTCTCTAACGCATATATTGCATGTAGGGTATGTATTATTGACAGTCAATAAACACTCACATATTATACAACGTATCAGCTAAATACATTTTAATATTTTTTGTTAATTCTTATTCGTAATTAAGCAGCATAGGCACTACCATCGACGCAGGATTCTCTCATTATTTAGAAATGTTACAGCCTAAATTATCTGTGCCATACTTCAGCAATCATAAACCCATAATTTCATTAAATAAGATACGAAATAATCGAAATTGGTGAGAAAAAATAGATATTACATTGATATTGTCATATTACACTGATATAACTTTCCTGACGCAAAATTAATAAGATCGTCAACAAATGTTTAAATCAACGAAGAGTCATTTCCAACGCCCACGAGTCTCACGTATATTTTATTAAAAAAGGAGTTCCAGTTATCAGATTCTGTCAAACATATACGGCAAGAAAGGTATTCAAAATTCAAATAACTATCTAAAACCCTAGGATTTAAGTAAGTAATAATAAAAATAAAGTTGATAGAGCGTTAGTTGAGAGCTCACCGTGTCCCTTGGTCACATTCGAAATCTCTTTGAACCACAGACAGTTTTAAATTCG
Source organism: Halyomorpha halys (assembly GCF_000696795.3). Taxonomy (NCBI): domain Eukaryota; kingdom Metazoa; phylum Arthropoda; class Insecta; order Hemiptera; family Pentatomidae; genus Halyomorpha; species Halyomorpha halys. The sequence goes on from NW_027109687.1 coordinate 1,380,903, forward strand.
CTGTGCTTTCTTCTTGCGGACTTTAATGTTTTGAATATCCATGGAGAAATTTAATCCCTATTAGAGAAATACCAGGATTTGCCACCGCTTAGTTCATAAACCGTAAAGCGATTAAATCATTCACTGAATCAGCCTCAAACAAGGCTATAATTTATAATGATTATTCAAAATAATTAAAGAGCAGCAATTTGCACCAATAACTGTATCTATGGTACCAAGCAAACATTAAGATAGTAATAATAATCATAGACAATTTTAATTGATAGCTTTTGAACCGAATTAGTTTTTAGAAATCGAATGTAATCTACCAATAGGGGAAAAATAAATTATCTATTTCAGATTATTTATTAAAGTAAAACAATTTCTTTTCAGTATGACATTTCGCTGCAGAATTTTGAGTCATGTCATATACATACTTAAATTATACATTTCGTTCATAAATTAATATTCAGAACTATCTTTTTTTTTTGTCCTTAATTATACGGAATTTCCAGTGAAGTAGTACAATAGTACTACAATCAATAATATAATAATACAATAATCAAGTACTAGAGATTTAGCTGCCTTAAAATGTTTTTTCTTTTCAGATTTTATTTGACATTAGTTCGCCTAAGGTTTGATTGTACTCACAGGTAGAAATGCAATCATGACCTAACGATGGTGGCCATATCAACTCCTGGAGTCACGAGTCAGTGCGTCCATATCTTTTGAATTTATACGTCTTTGGCCAATAATGAGGGAGTCTTTATGTTCCTCAAAGTCGTGAGATGGCTGCGATAGTCAACCATCATCATCCTGGACAGCTATATCTCATGTACTCCGGCATCAGACAAAATAAGTTTTAGGTCTAGGACTTATTTTGAAAACTGCATCAAAAATAAATGTGAATATGGAATAAGATCTCTTTTTTCACAGAACGGGAAATAGCTATCTCCAAATCTTAGACAAAAGTGTATAATTCGACTCTAGTTTAGAGACCTAACATGGATGCATGCATTGTCATTACTACGTTCATCTGTAAGTTTCAAATATTAAGTTGGAAAGAAAGTTTTTTCTGTTTACTTTGTCCTCTGCAAACGTTTTTATTTTGGCTGTTTCTTACTATCTTCAAAGTGTTTTGCATTTTAGTTTTGTGTAGTTAGTCTTATTGTTCTTTTTTATTTTTTAACCACGCAAATTAATGAAAATTGCAAAAGGCTATTATAGAATGGCAAGAGGAACTCGCCCGCAAAGGAATGAGTATTAACAGCCGCAAGAGCAAGGTTATGACTGTTGCCAGAGATGAAGTGGACGTGGGCAATGCACAACAGTATGCAATGATGAAGTATTGGAAACAGTGGATTTCTATACCTACCTTAGAACAATTTTACGGCTGCTGAAATCAAGAATATTGAGCAAAACTAAGAGAGATAGGATAAGGAATGAAAGAATAAGAGAAGAACTTCAGATCCCCTCAGTAAAATCAATAATTGAACACCGACAACTCCGATGGTATGGACACGTAGAATGGGGGAAGACAGTGTGTCAAAAAAATGTATGGAGGTGAGGTCGACGGGAGGGTAGGAGACCACGAGGCAGACTTAGAAGAAGCTATACGGAGCATATCCAACGACTAGGTCTGGAAAGAGGAAAAACGCTGGCTCAGATGAAGATGCTTGCCATGGACCGAGATGTGTGGATCAAGTGGTTAGAGGCTCCTCCACGCTGAAAGGCACTTAAAGAGGATGAGAAAGAAGAAGAAGAAAATTAATAAAATTCATTTAAGACATAGCATGCTGTATGAATTACGAAGCGGTTCAAGTTTAACAGAAGATCGCAGAAAAATCACTTCAGTTCATCCTGATTCATTAAGCCTCAGTCAATGTGAAAAGTGATTCCCATGTTTTTGGTTTGGTAATGTTAGTCCCTTCCCAGATCTAGCCGGCCCAAAGAGCTTGATAATGACGTTCTTACAAATTAGATGGAATCAGATTCAAAACTTTCATGTCGGGAAATGAGCACTACTCCATAGTGTAGTGGTATATACTACAATGGCATGTACTTAATCCTCTCGGAGTACTAGGCAAGTCCAATTAGAGTGGGATTTGGGTTACCCATTATTTAGAGACAGAACAAAAACTTCAACACGTTACCATCTGTACTTCATTATAGGTTCGATTAGAATTGGATTCTTTTCTTGAACGTATTGTTACGGGGGACAGAAATGGGTTCTCTATATCAATACTGAGCGAGGAAAACAGAGGATAAGGCCAGGTCAACAACCTATTCCAATTCCTAAAGTTGGACTTTGCCCAAAAAAAACATTCTCTTATATCTTTAGTCAGATATGCGAGGCATACATTTTAAACTTTTAAATAAGTGTCGAAGAGTAACTGCTCAAATTTACTATCATCAATTGGACCGACTTCTTTTTAAACTGATTGGAGTACTCTTGCAACAAGATTATGTAACGCAACAGGAGATTAAAATTACTCGTGAAAACTGAAGGTCTTAAAAGTGGGAAAATCTCTTGCAAGGTATAGTCATGATATTGCTCCATCTAGTTATCACCTCTTTCAATCCCTTCAGCACTTTCTTTCTGGAAAAATATTTAAAGAAAAAGTAAAATAGAAAAGCCATTTTATGTTTTGTTGATTCCAAGCTACCTAGTACCTAAAGACCCTGTCCAAACCTAGTGTTAAAGTAGATTTATGGAGTCACCGGAACCGACTTGAATGAAACTTTAAATCTCCTTCCTTGAAATGATGAAGTACCAATTTAACATCAGGACTAAAGATATATTCTACAACAGCGTATCTTTTATGAATTGTGAACTGATTTAAATATTTTTAACATAATATATACTGTGCTTTAAGTCTTTTTACTATTTAGATTTAGCATAAATAAATAAATGTAAATTAAAACATGCTAATGCAGAAAAGTTAACATAGCTGATAAAGGATTTTCAAAATAATGAGTATTATACTAGGTTAAAGTTGTATTTCATTTCATTTAAGTTTATACTGAAATTGGTCCAGTAAAATTTTCGGGAGATTGGACATCATTAGACAACTGCGCTAATAATTTACTTTGCCGTAAAACTAAATGAACATGCATGGCCATAATACCTGTTTTAATATAAAGTAGAGCCTCTCCTTTAAACTAGAGACGAGGAGTGAGGCTACTTGCTGGGGTGGTAGCAACTAGGCTGCCGGCAAATTGCCTAGGACGTCGCCCACTCCATAATAATTGTCCTCTCTAATCATAGCAATGACCGCACTTCCATACTCCATAACTCCTAGAGCTGTAGAATAACACTAACTTTGCAACCACACTGTATACTCTGTACAGAACCTGAGAGGGTAATTTGGGCATTCCAAGGACGTGGATGGCAGAATGTATTGAGCCACAAAGTATCACAAGCCTGTGGCGAGTTGAATTTTTTTAGTAACATATCTTCGGAATGAATCTCGACTCTCCTCTAGAATAGGTTGGTAACTTGTAGTACAACCCGTCTTTCGTTCTTTAAGTTGAGGAACAAGTTAAAACGCAAAGAAAAAAAAAAAACTTTGCCCTGATTGATGTTCTTGAACGTTAGGGAAGAGCTAAACCTCCGAATATTAAACGTATTCAATCCTTACAATACAAAATCCTCAAAACCCTACTTATCCCTTCATTTCACCAACGCTCCTTGCTACCATGTTACCAACAAAAACTAAACCATAAGCTTCATGTAAGGGATATGAAGTTAAGATTTTCAGACCAAACAGGTTTTCAAAATTCTATATAAACATTCCCAATCATCCAACTCATCCCTACAATCTACCTCGAATGTTGAAACGGCAGGGGGATTATTGTGAAATAAATTTGACAGTTGAAGTTCTGCCAATAGTTTGATGAACATAACCTCTGCTCCTTTATTTTAGAACGACTACATACTCTTTCGATCTACGCAAAACTCGCAAAAACGCAAAGTAATAATTAATAATTTTTAGATTTCTTTCTTTTTTTTTGCATTGCAATTCACCATGCTTCTGGGCAATAAGTAATTATGATAAAATTGAGCTCATTCATAACAAGTCACTAGGAAAAAAAATATATGTACATATTGTAATTTTAAAAAATGTGATACTCAATTATTGGAAATGATCTTTGTCCGACGTTCACGGAAACTAATATTATTCCAAACATTTTTCAAAACTTTTATTGCTGCTCAATGAGAAACTATGAAATCTCAATTCTTAATATTTGCATATTTCACAATTGGAACCTCATTTATCGTTATTTTCTCAAACGTTTTTATGATTTCAGATAACGTTCAGGTAGAGAGAGAATTTCAAGTAATTTATAGCAATTCTGCAATAGCATTCGGTTATAAAAAGAAAGTTAATAGCCGAGTAAAGAAGAATAGAGGCTATCGTCATCCCAAATAGTAAAACAATTATTTTCTATTCGGTAACAAAATAAACGTAAAATAAGTAATATAAACATATAACGACTTGTAACATATTCTGTTAGGACCACCTTCAGTAAGTTCAAGTATGATTGAATTGAAATACAACTTACATTCCATTTATGACTGAGCTCAACATTTTATTGGTCTATGATCCCTGGCATTACTGTTCTGTTTTTTAAAAATAAATTAGGGTATCAAAAACATCAAGATATTTTTGTTGGTTTTTCCATGGTTAAGAAATTCATATCCTTTCTTACAGTCCTCTTGAAAGTGTTGGCTAATGGCCCCTTGTCCACCTGCAATTACAATTACCAAGATCGTGGAAACGAGACGGTAACTTGGAGTCCTTGAGGAGCGAGAAAGGCTCCCATGTTGCAGATATCCAATGGTTAACTAATCATTATAACAGCTGTTTTCTCATAATTTATCATAATACAATCAGTTGAAATTGTGCAATAGTACCTAATCAAGGTAAGTTTCTTGGAGTCAGCTTTAAAACTGTATTTTCCCATTGTTTCTTCGCCCCCTAATGCTTTTGAATATTTGAGATTATTTTCGAATAAAAGGTCAAATTATTATTCTTGATCTTCTACTTGATTGGTTTACTGAATTCCACCCTCACGATAATTGGATTATTAATTATAAAAGGGCACTTTAAAAAAGGGCTTTGAAAAGTAAATAAATTATGAGTTATTAACTATTAGATCAGAACTAATTCAGCCGGTAACACAATGAATTGGTATGCCATCAAAAATAGAATGGTACAATTTATTTTTGTAATTAGGCCGATTTAATGTCTTTAATAGCTAATTTTCTGAAGATGAATCAATAATCTTTTGATAGATACCAGATGCATACAAAAACTATTTGAAAGATCTTAATAGGATTGAAATATAATGAGGAGAACTCTAACCTAGGAATTTCTTATTTGAAAAGAATTCGAGGAAGGCCTAATACTTAAAAATATTTACTAAGACTTTCCACTATCTGTTACAAAATAGAATGGGGATTTTAAAAACAGATTGTGACGTAGAAACTCCTGAAATACTTCCAATAAAATCAACTAAACAATTTAGAACAAAACTGTTTGGATTTTTTTTTATTATTAAGTAGTTATTTTCATTTTATTTATAAACATTTTTGTTTTTTATCTGATCAATATTTCAAAAGATCAGAGTTTTTGATTAGTTCTTTTATGTAATCTTAGCAGCTGCTAAAGGGGACAACAGATGTTATGACTTTAATATTTAACATTGAATCCAACTGATTAAAAAAAAAACTTCTAAATGAGTCCTTTAGGACAACCTTTTTTTGCAGTAAAACTTATATTTATTAGCATTTCTTAATAAAGGAGTTAAAGTTGAACTAGCTCTAGTTATCTTTCTGTATAGTTTCTTTAAAAGTATTGTAGAAGGCGTCCTTATGCCAAAATTTGTCGAAATTAACACTCATCAGTTATAGAGATTTTCATAATTCGGTTACAATTACTTCAATAGCATTATTTTCGCCAACGTTTTGACAAGAAATTTATTTCTAGCCACGCCTTTGGATTATAATTAGGTTGAGCTCATTGTTGCAAAATAAATGGATGATTCTCAAACAACGGAAAATTTTAAAGTTTGATTAATTAACGTCTTGTTTCTGAAACGATATTTCAAAGTAAATAATTAAATGTTAAATGATTTTCTAAAGTTCACTTTACCATAGTCATAGCATCTTTATGACTTCGATTATTGGTGAAAAAATTTCAAATTGAAATTTTGTTATATTCGTTGTGTGAGAATCACCAAACCACTACCTGAGTTTTCAAGTTTCCACTAACCTCGGTTTTCGGCCCTATATATGTCCAATAAGCAATGTCCCGTGTTTTCAATTCTTTGTTATTCCATCACCTCTAGACACTTCACCAGTTTTTAAGATATGCAATAGTTGCTCATTAATTTTTATATATTTCTTTTTTGTTTGTTTTATTGACATATGGAGTTTTTCAATATCAAAGAAATATTTGTTTTGTTTTTTTTGTTATAAAGTCATTATTAACTTTAAACTATAACTGTATAGTTTATCTTTAAAAAAATAATAATATTTTTTAAACCAGGAGAAGATGGTTGTGGGTGCTGTCAAAATAAAACACAAGTAAGTTGATGTAACTTATTTAATCGTGAATTACATAAACTTATTTGTGTTTTATTTTGACCGCACCCCCAACCATCTTCTCCTCGTATAAGTCATCCACGGTCAACTATCTCTCATAATAATATTTTTTTATTAACACACACAATTTTGATTCAAATATACTCTCAACTTTTACTTTGAAAATGGCTCGAGAGCCAAAATGGTGGAGAATTTCTAAAAATAAAAGTTGAGAGTATATTTGGATCAAAATTGTGTGCGTTAATAATGAAATAAACCATTCTCAAACAACCATTATAATAAATCATTAATCTGATAATATTTTCGTTTAAGCGATTTATCGTGTTTTAATGGACTGGTTTTGTATCTCAGTTCTAGAATTAGTTTCCTAATTTATCTAAACTCATCGCGTTTTTCACGGTTAGTAACTAACACACAGTTATACCAAAATTTTATCGATAATAGTTTTTGAATTCCATGGAAAAGAGTACTTAATAATAATAACGAAGAGGTCAATAGCTCACTGTGTGTTACTATATTTGTACACTTGAACGATTACTGTAAATTAATTCGGACTAAGACTAATTGAAGAATTTTTTTTTTCATACATAGTATCTTTCAAATAGATAATAGAGAGTAACAGCGATTAAAAAATTCAGCAGAATGAAAAAAAAAAATTGTTTTGACTGAATTTTTAAAAGGAAAGTGTTTTTGAGATAATATCGGAAGTGCCGTCTGGGAGATAGAGAGATATTTACGATTAACGATAAGGATGACGACGAATTTAGTTCACGTGATGTACAAGTTGTTATTCGCATGCGGTTCTTGACCTGGCCCCTTTATACAGCACATGTATTAATGTAGGCTGCCTCTTTAGCCAACATCATAGTAAACAGTCTCTGTGTGTTATGACGAAAAGGGGAGGGTTGAATGAGCTCTCTTCAATGCTAGTGCTTCCTCATAGGTTGCCGAGACCAATTTCACTATCTGAATTTATGAACATATCATTTTTTCATGGTAATTTAATGAAAGAGTACAATTTATAGATCTTTTATGAAAAATAATGTATTGTTTTTTAAATTAATTATGAGTCGTTGAGAGCGATAGTTGTGACTCCCCAAAATTGATTTTCTTTAGCCAAAATATTATTTAATTAATTATTGAGAACATCAACTTCAAATACCTTCTAATAGTTGGTATATACTCGAAGAAACACTTATTCCTAACTAAAATCTTTGAAGAACTTTTATTTAAGTTTTGAATAACACAAAAATCAAGATTTGACCATTTAATTAATAACAGAATGTATCAATAACAGTAAAAGTATTATAACAAATTAAGTACATTGAAATATGAGATTTAATTAATCCTAAGTTACATAAGGTACCTATCTAAGCTAATGAGGGTATATGGCGATCGTGCAGTTATCCAAAACAATGAATTAAAGGAAAGAGGACTTTGGATATTGTCGTTTCCATATTTGTAAATACACTCACTCCTTACTTACTGTTAAGGACGAATTTTGTAGATATATAGTCGTTATTTCAATCATATAAAAAAGTATTGTGAAATTGTTTCTGAGGTGAATATAAAATCAAATTATAATTTGTTTTATATAATTATAACTTGAATAAAATATAGTTCAGCCCAATGTAGCCATCCTGGGCCCTGTTTCATAAATAAGTAAAAACTAATACTATTAGTCTTGTAGATTTATCTTAACTCAATTACACTGACTTGTACAATAGTTACTTGTACTTTAGTATTTTTTAATTCCTGTAATATCACTAATAGTCCTCCCTATATGAAAAAAAATAAGTATTAGTATTATTACCACACTAGTTTCTATACTTGCACTATAAACTAATACTATTAGCTTTCATTATGAAACAGGCCCCTGGACGTAGAACTCGGAAAGAAAAATCCGACTCCCAATAAATATCTAATAATTCCTTCTTCATTAATTGTATATATAGGGGTATTTAGTGATGCATTTTCGTTAGTCTGGAGATTTAGTTACACGCAGTGTCTATGATCGAAAATAGGAAAATGTATGTTAAAAAAAATTTTCTAAAATTACCAACAGAGGGTTAGTGATTTTATTATATTTTAATAAAGGTCGAAGTGATATAATGTACTAGCATAAATTTAATTAATATATGTTTAAGTGGGTTAATATAGGTTAGATAAACGTATTTCTTTCAGTCTTTAATTTTCATTTTATTGGTAGTAAATTAAGATAAATACTGTAACTAATGGTAACCCGCATTAATAGAAAAATCCTTGACTTCGTTTTTAAACTAATTAATATATTCACAAATAATGACTCTTGTTACCTTTTTAGTAATTTCAGGAAAAATCAATTACGAAAACGCAGGGTTTAATTGTTTTTGTACAAAATTCTGATTAATTGAAAATTACACCGATGTTTAAATCTAAACATGCCTTTTAGTATCCTAGAATTGATCACTGTTTAAGTGGATAAATATATAGCGATGTCGCATGGCGAATGTTCACTATATTTCACGTGCGCTATCCCTGATTCTGGTGCACAAATACTTTCCTAACACGCTCTCCGCAAATAGCCATCGCCAAATAAAACAGAATGGCGAACATAAATATTAAAGAATTATGTTAGCAAGGAGGAGGTCCTGCCAGAAATCTCAACATGAACGCTATTGAACGTCTTTGTGATATTTTTATATTTCTCTAATAAACTATTTTTTAATCGAAATAACATTATAGGCATCATAAATTAACATATTTTTTTTTAATCTTCGAGGATCATTAACATTTAATGAAAACAGGATAAATTTACTGTGAAATATAGTTGAAGTAGAAAGCTGGTCGATGATGTACCCGCTTTTTCATTACTTTTGAAAATTGGTCAAATTAATCACATATGTTACAAAACCATGTACGTTATGTATCATTCTATATATTACACAGATATTTTGATTATGTTATTTATTATGAAGTTTAAATTTAAAAAAAATTGTATTGTCATCCACAATCTCTCATAATTAAGACTTAAAGTTAAATATACTGTTATTTATTCTTTCCGGAGGACCAAAATGTCTCTCGCACTGAATAGTTTATCATTACCTCAACAATATCGGATTCAACATTAAAAATTAATTAATTAATATCTAATAACTATTAGTTATAGTTGCTTAAAAAATCTAAAATAATATATACAAATAAATAAATAAGTTAAGAGATAAAGTGATCAGGAGAAATTATTGCGTTTCTGCCTATGTTTGAACGAAATTCCAATATACCCTAGAATTGACAAAACTAACAATTATTTCAATAATAAAACTTTGATTTAGTTCGATCACAAGTAGATAGTAACAAACTCAAAAAATGTCACCTGATCACTTTTACCAATATCCCATGAAATTTTCTAAAGAAGTACGCAAATTTATCAATCTTAAAACAACAAATTATACAGATTTCTCAATTAAACAGATTTTATATTTATGAATAGTTGACCTTATAATTTCAAATAATAAAGAAGATGGTCAGGGTTGCGGTCAAAAGGGAAACAAAAATAGTTGTTAACAATCGTTTTCATTATGACCATTATCTTCATCTGAACATCTTCATTAATTTAAACAGATTTTAAATTAAAATCTAAACATACAAATCAAGTTGTAAATTAATTTCTAAATTAATGCATTATAAAAATAATTGATAAGGATCCACTAGTTGATGGAATATCCTAAACTAGCCTCTTCCCTTTTTTGGAAAACTAAAATAGTTATATTTTGAATAATTCTGATAATCTGGTTACTATGACACTGCTGTGTTTATTTGATGCAATAAATAAAATTTTCTTGAAGGAAATTTTTTGGCTTATTTTAATTATAGAATGACTCTATTTTGGAAGTGCAATGGCACTGTGGTAAGGCACAATGCTACTAACTCCAAGGACCCGGCTGGTCAGATTATTTTTGGTTACACTGTAACCGTGAGTTAAATCTGAGGGTTATGCTCTTCTGAGCTCAACCCAGCTTCATAAAGTGGGTACCCTTAACTTGAGAAAAATCTGACGGTTGAGCATGATTCTGACCAAATCGCCTCCTTGTACAACCGTTAGTCTAGTAACAGTACTTCCTAACAAAGTACTGACCCCTGACTCTTCATGGGCAAACAGTGCTTCCTTACAAAGTACTGAACCCATGGGTGTTCACATTATTATTATAATTAATTATATTGAAAGATAAAAAATAATGATGAAGAAGATGTACTCACGTTGGAGTAAAAAGGAAAGGAAATCTGCTCTGCGTCAATATATCTAAGTCTCTTGCAGATTGAGAGTTCGTGATACTCGATAGCGATAACTAACTTGTGAAAATGAAGCTCTCGCGCCAGAGAAGGGTAAATTATAATAATAAAAAAAACCAAGATTCGTTGTGATGAACTAGCTATTAACAGCTGGCGGGTTGATAAAAGCACATTGTTATATCGAATGAATGATTCAAAACCAACAAAATCTTAAATTAATTATAACATTTAACATTTTTCATCAAGTTTAACTTAATTGATAAAGGCCAAATTTGTACATAATGTTAAAGACATAACGAATTTCAGTAGTAAATTCTAGACTAATGATTATCAAGGTTTGCCTCGACAAGCATTGTTTCCTCTTCTAAATTATTAATTATGTGACTATGAAATAATTTGGCAGTTAAATTATTGAGAGAATATCATCAAATAAAAATCATGATCAGCAGAGCTCCGTTAGTAAGGAAGTTAGTTATTCTCTCTTATTTTGTTTTGAAAAACAGATAAAAAGTAATTTCATTAATGCTTAAAAACCGCTAAAAGGATATTAATATTAATGCTTAAAAAAAAATTCAAAACCAATAAAAAGTACTTTAACATCATCTAATTTCACTGTCACTTACACACAAGTCAAAAGGACACAAAGACATTTTGCAAAACATGTCAACATATTTCTGTTAAAAATTCGAATTCCAATTTTTCACGATTATAATATGTAGCTCCGCTTACTATGTATTCCGTATATAGGTAAGTGAAAGTAAAACATATTTCGAGTATTCGAGGTAACAGATACAAAATACACTCCCTCGTGTTCTCCCTTCGAAGACATTCGAAACAGGAGATAATATGGCAAAAAGTGAAAATTATATTTAAAGAAATGCTGAAGTATATGTTTCGATAAATTTAATCAGATTCATTGAATAACATGAGCCATGTCAAGCAATTTCACCTTTTGTGATCCAGTCCGTGTCACGCTCTGACTGCGTGCTCACTGTGAAAATTGTCAAGATTTTAGTCATCAATATCAAACTTGTTTGGCACTTACTAAATTCGATATGTTATAAAAACCGAATCTATCCTTATGGTCAAGCCTATACGAAGTTGAAATTTTCGAATTTGATTTTAGATGTTCATGAATCATTAACAATAAACGTATGTATGACTGCTTAAAAAACCAATTTTAAATAATTATAAATTTTTTTTCTCAGTTCATTAAAATTTAAACATCATACAACTATTGCAGCCCCGTAAGTCATTGTTTTAACAAGAATTACAATTCAAGTTCATTAATTAAGTAGGATTCACAATCAAAATACTGATTGGTTCCGCTTTGAATATTCTGTTTGGCTAATAGAGTGATTCCGGAAATAGGTCACAAAGAGACGTGGACGGTGCACTAATTAGCACCAATTGAGCTCACCGTTTCCTCCAATGAGGCAGATCACGATTCTCTTCATTGGGACTGTAATGCAAAATGGCTATTTAAAAATTAGAACGTTATTATCTAGTTTTGAGAAAGAATTTGATGTAGGCACGGTTTAATATTGATAATATTAAACTATTATCCCTTTCAAACTTTGCTTTATCATAAAATATAGTTTATTTTGAGCTTTCACATTGGAGATAATTTAATTAGAAATTCACTCTCCAGTAATAAGTTGACTTACTCCAACCCTTCAATTAATCCACACTTAACAAAGCCTTATGATAAAGTTTCTTTAAGTAATGTAAATATATAAGGGATGTAGACCATTTTTTAATCAACAATTGCGTATAAAAAAGATAAAAATGATCAAATCATATAACCTCAATTTGTTTCGGGATAATAAAATAAATTATATAATGAAAATAAATATATGACTTTAAAAAAAAAATAATATAATAACAATATTAAATTTTTCAGATAAAATAATTAAATTTTTATTAAAAAAAAAATAAACTAATCAAGTTCGAATGCATTCTTAGTTTGAAATAGCGTCTGGAGCTGGAAATAAATCTGGAGCTCATTAATTAAGTAAATTAAGTATAAATTCAAATAAATTGTATATCGGAATAAAATATCAATTTTTTAGATTAATTTTAATACCTAATTTTGAATTTATATCTGTTCGACGATGACCGTGGATGTGAGAAAAAGATCTGTAAGGTCATTGGAGAAGAAATAAATACAAATTAGTAAAATTCATTATATTTTTGGACTATATGCTAGACCTGTACCTATAAAAACAGGTCTATCATCAGAGCGATAAAACCAAAGCGAACTTTGTATTACAGTATTATCGTATATTATTTTTTATCTTGTTAATTTCTTATAATATTGTATTTTTTTTTTTATATATATTATGAATTTCTCATTTTATTTTGTAGAGACAATAAAGCCCCTAAATATAAATAAAGGCCGAAACGTCGACAGAAATAAATTTAGTTTCACTTATTTTGGTTTATTTCTGCTCCACCGATCGCAACTCCCGACCATATTCTCAAATTTTTAATTTAATATAAATATTAAAATTCGTCTATGATTTGGAACCTTTTCGTAGATTTATCACCTTATATCGTTTCATGCGATTTATGCTATAACATTATGATATTTAAAGCCCCCAAAGCTTATTGTTATTTCAATATAGGACCCCAGAGTTTGACCGCCGTGTACACTTTTAAAATTTTATTTTTGCACGAAATATAATTACAAAATGGACAATGTGATATTAATATTTTTCTCAAGTAAATTTCAAAGGCAGGGCAAGTATTTATTATTTATTACAGCTATTATCATGGTGAAATCATGTCTAGCTTGATAAGACGCATTTTCTAGATCCTCAGTCGCACCACTTCGTAAAAATAGGCTATTCGTTCGACCTTAATGCACACACTTCCTATTTCTAAAAATATTTTGGTTCAAATTCCTTGTAAATCATATAGCTGACACCTCAAGTTTGCTTTGGCCCTTTGTGTTTGTTTATACTTGAAATTATTTCTTCTAGGAGAGTTTTACTTATTAACAGTCTGCTACCAGCTGACGGAAGGGTAAATTAAAATTTTAAATCCTCTTCTGTTTGTCCTATCTGATTTAAATAATTCAACAGCTCACCTTGTTTACTCTATCCTTATCTAACTTCTGTCTGGGCCGTGAGTGCATTTTTCAAAGTCGAAGGTTGAAGATTTTTTTTCCATGAAACGATTCCTTGTTGAATTCATCACCCAAGAAATATTTTTTTGTATGATTCTAAAATTAATATTTAAAGCAATTTGAATATTTTATAGAAAAGGAACAAAAAAATTATAACTTGTTAAAAGATGAAAACTTTCCCTTTAACCTGCATTAAATACTTGTGAATCGAGACTCCAAGCATTGAGTTGATTCTATATTCTAGAGAGCCGAAGAAATAGAAGTGTATTTTGTGTTATCAAGAACTTGGTACTATAAATTATTATGTATTTATTTTTATTCAATTCATAAAAAGGAATTAATAAGAAAACAGCTAATAAAATTTGTCAAAGGCCTTCAAGGAAAAGATAAAGTATTTCTTGAATACAGCTTAAGCAAGAAAGAGGTTTTAAATCGTATATGCTAAAAGTTAACTTAAATCATGTAGAAGTTTATCTTTTTACTTTTGGACAATCGACGAAGTACCTAAATGAGGATTCAAATCGGATTTACGGATATTAATTATGTTTTATTTATTGAAATTTAAAATAATATATATTTTAACATTAATTTGTGTAATCGCTAATTTTTAGTTTAGGGTAAAAAACACGAAATACTGAAATTTTAATTGTTTTTCAATCAATATTTCTTTAAAAAAAAAAGGAATAAAGTAAAAAATAAAATCAATCAAAGAATCGTCCAAAAGAATGTAATCAGCAAGAGGAGTGCGTTTAAATTTAATAACAACGTCTATTAACTGTTTTATTAAAATTTTAATAAGTTAATTTAGAACCAGTCGAGAGATCCATAACTTCATCACTAAACCTTCGAGAAAAATTGACTGGCAAATACAGTTTAAATTTTATTTTTACGCACAATTCCTAGAACGGAAATAATATAGAGTTGTTTTTGTTGAGTATTCGAAATTACGCTCATAAACGATTTGCGTTCTAGACAAAACATCTCCGAAAACAACTCTTGGGTATTTTGTTTATTTGTTTAGGCTTGATTGAAGAGTTTACACAGTAATGACGCAACGGGAAATTTAAATAGTTTTTTGATTTTCTTCAAATATTTTTATCGAAGTACATCAATACTGGTCCAATTAAAACAGTGTCAACAATATCAATGATTCCTCACTGCGAAGTATTTTAGCCAATCACGATTTATAAAATAGTGGATATGATCAGCTTAACTTTCTGATTTAATTTTGGATTTATAAAATAAATATTAAACTATAATCAGGAGATAGTAATTTTTTTTTATAATAAAATAAAATTCAAATTTAAGCTTTTTAAAGTGTAACTTTAACTAAATATTTTATAAAATCATTATACCATTTAAATATCATAAATAAATAACAATAAATACAAGACTAACAATAAGTTTCAGGATAAACGAAGAATTTTAAAATTGTAGGGAGGGGATTCAGTTGCTATTTCAGTCGATGACGGCAAAGAAGGCGCCAGATTACCATCTCGTACACCTACATCTACTCTGAATATGGAGCTAGTGCAATAACTTTTATAGATTTAAATAATGCTAAACAAAGAAATATTATATTTGAAAATAACCATAATTTTTTGTGGATTCCTATTATAAAAGGTTTAACTATGAATAAATAATGGAATGAACCAGATTTAACATGTCTTGCAAGAGTCGCCCAATAATAAATCCACGGTCATAATACGGTGTTGAAGTAGATAATCAATGTGAAGCAACGAAATATATCTCAATGTTTTATATTGTTAAGGTGCTCCTACCATTTAATTCAGAATTTTCCGCTGATTCCCTCTGATAATACAGGTTTACAGAAATTTCGCTCAAAGCTAACTAATAAATAAAAAAACATTTGCCAAGTATTTTATAGCCTTTTTTACTTCCTTTTATTAAAAAAAAATGATAACATTTATTCTTAAACCTTGAAATATAGATAATTATTTACCTAAATGTCCAATAGAAATGGTAAGAAACTAATCTTTGAACTTGACTTCTCTTGACTGAATCTTTGTAAACAAATTGGAACCGGTGATATAAAATAAAACGTCTATGAAAATTTTCTTAATTTGAAACTACTTTTTATCCCATAAAAGGCCATAAAATATATTCAAATGGGTTGAAATAGCGTAAATTCAACTTTCCTACAACTGTAGTTGGATTTGGATAAAATTGTGGGGAGTTATAAATTTATTTTGAGAACGCGGAAAAAGAAGAAAAAAAATCTCCTCCAATGAAGTCCAAAAATTTCTATTTTTTGATTTATATGAAAATTCGTATTTAAAAGATACAATACAAACGAATCTGACTTGATTTTACTAAAAAAAAAATTTTGGCTAATTTGCTGGAAGCTATATTATTCTTGTAATATTTTGAACACTTAAACCTGATTAAAAACTGTCAAAACTATCAAAATCTTTTGACTTTATTTCACAAAAAAAACAACGAATTGTAATAACATATAATAACCATTAAGTATAAGTGGAGCAAATAGGAGGAGGGATATCAAGGGATACATAGTGGAGCCGGTAGAGCGACATATTGTGCTATAAAAAATTATTTAAAATATTTTGTTTGTTCCTAGAGTCCATTGGCAAGAACCCTGAGACACATGTTTAATATTTTTCAATCTGGTATCAAACCAAATAAAATTTCAAGAAATCGGTGATCCCGCGTACGTACTTCCCTTTGTAAGTGAGATAACTCATCAAAGCAATTAAAACTCCACCTAAGCAATTACATGATCACCTCCGTCTAATAAATAATAATAATTAATTTAATAAAAATCAGCTCAATTGAAACAAACGTTAAATGAAGATATAAGAAGGTATCTCACAAAGGAAATCTCCAAGAATGTTAACTGTAACTTGTTCTGAAATGTCTCTCGAAAATTCAGAACGAAATGCTTATAAAAGCATTGAGTAACCATTAGAAAATGATTTAATATTCAAGGAATTGTTTATAGATAAAATCTGAAATTCTTATTTACACGTAATTATATTTGTTACATTTTTCAAGTTAAATAAGGGACTATTTAAGCTTCATTTTAAAAAGAAAGGAATTAAGCTACAAGCTATTAAAGAACTAATCAGTATAAATCTCATAGACGAGAAGATAAAAAATGAAAATAATTTTAAATTTGTAGTTCGTTACCTACACGTACGGACTTTAGGTATCGATTATTATTCGATTCTGACGGTAGCTCTTTGGCAGATTTTGGTAACAGTTTTGAAGTTTAATAAAACCATGTGCACAGACTTGATATTTATGAGTGTAAGTGAAATAAACTAATTAAACATTATCGTGAATTTCTTCTTATTCGTTACCTGCACATTCATCTAATACTTTACCATTACTTCAGGAATAATTGCTTAAACTCTTTAAATACACAATTGTAAAACGTAAATATTTAAGATTATATAGATAGTATAGTCTGGAATATCTCTTATAACACGTACTTTAACTAAAAACCTATATATCATAAAAAGACATTTACGAGGTAAGGATTGGAATACATACCAAATACCGTTTACAGCTTTTTAACCACTCCATCCTGCACTTATTTTATATTTTTTTTATAGTTTTTATAAATACATTATTATAAATTAGTTGATAATTTAAATTATTCATTTACCCAAGCAGATGTTTTAATTATTTGAGCTATTTATTGTATTCTTTCAATATTAGTGGTTTTACTCATGATCAGATTTTTGTCGGACGACAGAACTATTTGTTGAGTTCAACTGAAAATGAAAGTTCGACCCAAGAAAATTTTAATGCCTTCTCTTTATCCAGAAGTAATTTTTTAAATAAATTCAAAAACACATGGAATATATTTTTAATTTAAACAAACATGTGCGCAAATATTAATAAATGGTAGATTCCAACGAACTATAAAACGATTAGAATCAACCATCTCTTTCTTTCTTGATCCTACTTGGATAGATTTTTCAACATAATACAATATATTTAAATTATAACGCTTAATTTCTTAAATTCTCAAGATCGCTTGTTGTGCCAAACATTGGTCGATAGTCATGGTGTACAATGATATGTCAATATTCAGGAAATTATAACTTTGATTGACTGTGTCATAAAATGTCAGAATCCAATAATGATGTCGCCAACCATCCGAATTTATTGTAGAGTATTCTTGAATATTATCCAACATTTAAGCTACCTTCTTATATATTTCCATCTTATGATTATAAAATATTGCTGCGTACAAGTCCACATCTATGGATGTTCAAGTAGATGTACTAGGCTGAAGATTAAGGTTCTTTGGTGTATTATCATAAAAGAAAAATATCTTATTAAATTGTATGGATTGTATTTCTTTTAATGAACAATCTACAGGTCTATAGATTTATTTATATGAGTATTCCTTTCTTTGGCAAAAATGTGACGAAAGAGTAATGAACCTTCATCATTAACTGTATTAAAAATAATAACGAAATTATGGGAAATTTTTTTTTTGTATTAGGTTAATAAGGCTTCTAATAACAGGAAATGATGATTAAGATCATTTATATGCGTATAAATGATTATTAAAGAGGCATATCCAGCAAATATTAAATAATAAATTCATAATTGAACCGTACTGATTAAGGAAGTAGATTTACGCATTTAACGCCAATATCATTTAAAAGTGAGGAAAAAATGAAGGTCCTACGACAAAATGATTCCAGCCTTATGTCCTGCCTTGCGCTGAGTACTGCTAAGGTCATAACAATCATTCGAAACCTTGTTGGTAACGATGAAGACGGCCACATTCATTTTTCCTTCCAGTTTTAAAAGGAATATGCTGACAAAGGATCAGCTGTTCAGGGAGGAAGGTCAACGACCAGAAGGGAAGATTCCACAAAAGGGATCACAGGAGTCATTGCAGGTAACCCAGCCTCAGAATTCAGAATCCTATAGGAGGGTATTATGTGCTACAGTATTCCATATCACTTCAATGATTGATCCTAATTATACTCAACATATAATGGATAGACAGAAACCAAAAATTAGGATAAGTATAGCGTTATACGACCACTCTTGTTAGAACTTTAATGTAATTTGAATTTGTAAAGAACCCAAGCAATGTAGTATACTTTTCGATGTATTAGAAAAACACAGATAACACTCATCTTTCTTCCCTCCTTCTCAAAACCGAAGTTTTTTAAGCACAATAACTTCTGAAATATAGAGCGAATTGTTTTTTTATAACATACAATTTTAGGAATTTTTAGAGGCAATATCTAGACATGCGATTGAATAGATATTTTACCCCCTCCATGTCTCAGAAACTACATAGTTAAAAAGAGTTATAGATTTTTTAAAAAAAATTTAATGTGTTTATAACTTTATATATAACTCATTTTGCTGAAGCCTATAATTTTCGAAATATAAGCAAAAGACTGCGCAAAGCACACGATTTTTACCACATCCACCTCTCCTCTATCCCAAAATGGGGCAAAAAGTCCTAAACATACTTTTTCGTACATAATGCCCAAGTACATTACTAAAAATATAAAACACTTCACTGTTTTGTTTCGTTAATATTAGGATTAGGGTCTAATTTGACTAGAATAGTGTTTGTTTCTTCCATATCTCAGAAACCGCACGGATCAGAAAAAAAAAATTACATAACCATTTTTGTAAGGAAAAGGAAGGTCGCTTCATTATTTTTTGAACGTGTGAGTTGTCTAATTTTGCAGGACTAACCTGAATTTAATTTTGTTCAATAAAATACGGGCCAAACAAAAGAGGACACCAATATACAATAATTTTAATTGTGGTATTGAATTGCAAATGTTTTAAAGAAATTACACATAGGACAGGATTCAAAGACCACTGAAAACTGTTAAGAATAAAATCAAAGAAACCTATTCGGATGACGGGCTATTATTTTGAGCCAATGGGACCGACAGATCCATCTGGCATACTGATGATCCAAGTGGAATGTATAACAAGCAGGTGACATCCGTCCTTTTATAGCACTATTAAAAGATTTTATAACGCTATATGTATATTAGTTTTGCAGTTGAAAGAAAACTAAAAAAGAGTAAAAAGAAATAGTTCCAATTCAAATTTTTTTGTACAAATATTGCACTGAAATGAAAACAAAATCGATGAAATATTTGCAGTAATACAGAAGAATGATTGAAATAATTTTTTTTTTTCTGGGACAAAAATTCCTTACAAGAATTAGATAGTGTTGAATTTATGGTTATTCATCTGGTATATATTTTTAAAAATGTTGTATTTACGTAATTAATGACTATACAGATTGTTTACGTTGACAAGGTCTTTTGATTATTTAGTGAATAAAGGATTAGGTTTTGTTCAAAGGAAAGAACGGATGTGGATTGACGAATAGATAAAGAAATAGTTCCAGAGGGAGGTTTCACGGATGACCAAGGATTTTCCAAAGTAGGCAGATGAATGAGAGGGATAAATCTATCGATTGGGACCTGGTATTTAATGAATGGATGGATGAACGTAGAGTGAGAAGAACAAGGATGTAGGTACATTTTAACGACTAGGAAAAGAAAATAACCGAGAGTTATTGCCTGAAGTAGCATAAACAACGTCAACTCGGTATATCACAGAATATATGAGAGCGCCAGGGAACAACGAAGAGAAATCTTATACAGCGATTTACGAGTCTCTTTAGTCGCATCTCTAGCCCAGTAAAGATCCCTCCGTAGATCAAGCAACCATAGTCGAATTGGCGGGAGATAGGATGTAGGAATGATGAAAAGAGTCAGGGCATTATCACGGAAATTATAGTTTAGATTTACTTGTGGCCTAAGAAATATTGTTTCTGGAAAAGTACTGTTCCTAGATGACTCCGAGGTTTATACAGTGGTGTAGAAGTTAAATAGTTGAATCCTATGATAAAGTAAGAGATAGTATGAGAGTTAGTAAAGAAGGCGCCTGGGACCGATAAGGATGGCCCTAGTTTAAGGAATGTATACAAGGTATGTATACAAACATAATAATTATTAAAAAAAAGAATAAGAAGAAATATTCCTTTATTTACTTCAATGAAATTCATTGCTGCGATGAAGCGTATGAAATAAAAGTTAATCGAGATTCTGGAACACTCATAGTAACAACTTACATACCATTCAAAAATTTATCTGGATTTTGTATTAAAACTGATCTAGAGAAATGATAACGTTTGACTTTCCGATATTTCATATTTTCTCTTATCATATATGGTATTAACCATGGGATTACCCACGTCTTGTAAAGTTAAGAGAAGTCACAAGAAATGTAATGCTATTAGACAGCGAAATGGATGTTGTATCTGTCGTTTTTATATTGTTGAACCAATGCTATGGAGAAATGTATTTTGAAATTACAAAAAGTATTTTTTACTGTATAGGTTGAACTTCATGCAGTTGTATCGGATTTTGTAGAACATGGAATACTGTATGTCTGAATTAGTTTCAGTAATAGATTGAGTAATAATTATTTATTTTGTAACTTTGAAGGAAATTACATATTAAAATTATAATAGTTGAGATTAGGAGTTAATAGAAGAACAACGTACGTACAAAGTATAAAGATTCAGTCGGAATCTACTGAAGAGTTACCGTACTTATATCTAAAATAAAAGTCCCTGAGGAAAAATCCTGGAGCATCAGTTGGTCGATAGGTACTGTAGTGAAGGGGAATAAACTGGGTTTTCCCCGTGGTTAGGGCCCCTCCACTGTTCTAAGGCATACTTACTGCCTCAGCCAATAGAACTGGTTTCAAGAGTTAAACAGTAGAGGGTTCAATGCTTCAAAACAAAAACAAATGAGTTTATCCAAAACTAGAGTACTGGGGTTATTTGGAAGTATATTGATTCGATATTTATACTAATGTTCTTTTCAAAAATAAGATTTCTATCTAGAAACCCTAAGCTATAAATTATTAGAAATTAAAAAACTAATTAAAGATCTAACAACTTTAATGAACTTTTCCAATATTTTACTTCTTCGTTACAAATCGTTCATAAAGAGAACATGATAATAATGGAAAGGAAATGACTTCTAATAAATAAATTAAGGATATCTTGATTCATTAGCAGAAATGGGGATATCATTTCTCTTGACCTCATTTTAATTAGCATGTGACTGAAATGAGCTATTAAATGGGAATTAGCACGACACGTCATCAGGAATATTTGTAGCGGCAGATTATCGCAATGAGCTCATTTCTTTTAATGTTTCTGTTTTCTCGTTTAAAGCAAACAGTTTTTTTATTTAATAATGAAGTATCATTAAAGACTGCCAATAGGTTATCCAAATATTTTATTTATTAGACACTTTTCATTGATCCTAAGTAAAAAATATCCTATATATATTGGTATTATCATCATACCGGACTAACTGCATAGTGCATTGCGTCGAGAATCAAATAAGATTTTGATGAAGCTGGAAATTCTGGCCGAAACGTCGGTACCAATAAATATATTTTTTGAGTTTTTTTGTAATTTTCTGACCACACTCCTAATCAACTTATCCTCATATGTAAATTATTTTATTTCATTTTCAACAGAGTGTGCATTTTTATATAAAGTTAAACGCGATATTTAAGTTGAGTGGGAGATGGTTGGGAAGGGTGGATTATCTTCTTGAAACCAATTTTTAGCTTTTAAAATATGAGTTCTAAACCAATCTCTAGTGGGTTCTGTCTTATTCGTTGAGAAATTTAATGTTCTATGTTAAATTTGTATTCAAGATATGTTCTGAATTTTTTCTAAATAGTTCATGAAATCCTAAACATAAAAATAAAATAAAAATCTTTATTATTTACGATAGCAATAGCTTATTTTCATAAAACCATGGGAACATATAAACATTTATTTTCTCTTTTAGATACTTTGACATTCTTTAATGTTATATATTTATCCATGGTTTATTACTGCTAGCAAATAGAGATGGTGGGTTATTTCAAATAATTAAAATTGAAGGTACTTTAAAAAAAAAAAAACTTTTTTGAACTCGCCCTTAAGTAAATTAAGAGTCTTATTTGGACTCAGAGGATCATCTGAAAAATGTTTACCATTGCAATAATTCTCCTTCATA
>NW_027109687.1:1404023-1409097 GCF_000696795.3 Halyomorpha halys
TATATATATATATATATATATATATATGTTGTATATAGGTAATGAATATACGGATTCATGCTTATAGGAGCGTTCTAGTTTTTTTTTTCCCTTCTAACTCTGTATTGTATTAATTCTATCTTATAATGAGGTGTAGATAGTTGACCGTAGATTACTGATTGGAGATGTTCGGGGTTCGGTCAGCAAAGAACAACATAAATAAACAAAAAAATATTTATTTATGCCGACGTTTATTAAAAAAATAAATTTATTCAACAATGAGGTGTAGATAGTTGATCGTAGATTCCAAATTTGTTTGTATACTATTTCATTTCAATTTTATGTTTCACTAAATGTTGGTGTTATCTCTTTTGTTCTATAGCCCTGATGAAGACTTGAAACTCAGGTCGAAACGTCACCATAAATAAATATTTTTTTGTTTATTTATGTTTTTCTTTGCTAACCGCATATTCACCAATCAATTCCATCTTATGTTTTATTTTCTCTTAGCAACATAATTTTTTTTAAACAAAGATAAAAACCTAAAGATTGATGAGTAGGAAAAGTGAATTCACATTCAAACTAAAAGATACACCTACCTCGCAATTAAAAGGCCGGACACTCGATCAATGGGGATTGGATTGGTTACCTAGCACTGTCAGCCGAATTCAGGTTTCTCCGTGAACTATATAATTTTGTGTTGTCCATATGCGAAAGTATTCATTAAATTATCTGATAATAAAGTCCATTTCGAACTATTATCAATTACCAAGCATTTTCGAATAAATCGTTTAGGAGGTTAACTCTACGATTCAATAGCAATTTTGTAAATCAGAATATAGAAAGTCTTGCCGAGTAATAATTTTTCAGAGTATGCATATCATATGCTCATGGATGAAATTGGGTAAAAAAATTACCTCCACCAAACTATGTGAAATAAAAATAAATAAATAACAAATACCTAAGTTTATAGTAGGAAGATAGTCCGTGTGGCGGTCAATAAAGATATCCAAATATTAGAAGAAAACTATTTATTGTTAATTAACGTTTCTCCCCACTTCGCAGGGCTTCATCAGAGCTGTCAGATTGAAACAAAGAAGACAACAGTAGTCATTTTTGTTTCAATCTGAGGGCTTTGTTTCAATCTTGATACAATCTACTTCATACGGACTATCTTCTTCCAATATGAATCAACTTAAGTTTGTAGTTAGAGTTTTCTCTTATTCTATATAGAATATGATTAAATTTAAAAAAAAAAATGAAAATTTCGTCTAACTCTGCATACCTCATAAAAATCTCGATCCTTTTTCTCCATCCTTTAAAGCTACAATATATGATTATTTAAGATTTTTTTAATCATAATGCCAACTATCATTTAATTAAAATTTCAAAATGAAACCCTTATGGTTTTTGATTTTTTAAATTTATATTTGCGACGTTTTCATGGTATCTCAGTATTTTATATTGAGCTGTGTTTTCAAATTTTTACATTGTTGACACCGAAACTTTGCAAAAACCATAACTTTAGTGATTTAGATTACTTATTTTTTTATCTTTAACTTATGTTACTTAAATTTAATTTTTTTTTAGAGTGCTACCAGTGGCTAGTTTCTCTACACGCCTGTAACACTCCATTTCAACTAAGATAAAATTTACTGAATGTATTATATATTATATAATAGACTATTGTATTATATAATATAAAATTATATAATAGACTGTTGTAAATTTTAATAGATATTAAAAAAAAATTTATCATCCTCTCTCTAGTAACATTAAAATAATTATTTGAATTTAACATCTATATCTGTACACTTGAAGTGTACAAGAAAAGAAACGTAACACGGTGCAATAGATTCGTCATTATTGTCATGCGAACTCCTCCCTGATGTTTAATCAGTTAAAATAATAATTGGTGCACTCGCGCTCCTAGTGATATTAACTGCGTAGGATTTTTCCATTCGTTAAAGGAATTAATTGATTGCGTATACCATTTGCCATTTCAGTGCTTCTTTTTACCATGTGCAATCATAGATCTATGCAATTCATGTATAACATGTTCAGAAAAAATAAATAGATAATAAATAATTATATAAATAATAAATAGCCAAATTAATTAAATTAAAACTGCTATTACTATCGGTGAATAACGGTTTGAAGTGAAGGTTTAAAATAGTAATTACTTTTAATTGACACGACTTGTTTTCACTTTTTTTATTAGTTTGTTATTTTTTAAATTAAAGGAATTTTTCGATTTGTTTTCATCCCCTCTGAAAAATCATAAAAATGTAAATTTATTTTATTTGAATAATATTATTTAATTGATTAGTAACGATCGAAATATAATGGAATTTTAAAAAAGGATTAGATGTAGGTCTGTTAGTTTCAATATTTAGATTTTAGAACCTGTCGTTTAAAGGCTTTGTACAACTGCTGTTTTTATAAACATTATTTTTTTTTTATCAATAATAATAAATAATAAGTGCTAAAAGGAAACAACATAACAAAATATAAAAGAACTCTGACAACTCATCTATTCCAAATCCAATCGGGTAACTAATTATAGTTACTATAACAATATAATGTCAAATAATATATTATTTAGTTTTTGTATAAATAATTTAACGAATATTTACAACAATAAAAATATTGACAAATAATAGCATAATAATATACTAAATCATTGGCTTTGAGAAGAGCGCTGCGAGATAGGGTTACGTAACCGAACGGTGCCCAACAGTCTAGCGCACGTTCCCAACCTTCAGGCACTTGAGGGAACTAAAATCTCATTTTTTAAAGTACGTTTAGACTTTATTTTAAAAATATTCAGTCCTTGGTACTGGTAAGATCATAATTTAAAATCCAATAGATTTAATATGAACAAAACCAAAGAAACATATAGATAATTTTATTGTAAACCATTCTTTATTTGATAACTTATACATTTATACACTTGATATTTGATAACTAGTACTTTTTTAAATTTTAATGCCTCAACTTATGTATAAATATATAAAGCTTAACTGTACCACATATCGAACACGAGTAAACACTTACTACATGATAAAAGTAATGGAAAACGTCATTTCGGCTCATGTCAGCTTTTATTCTCTAATTTACAAAGAAATTTATATTCATAACATAAATGTGGTGACAGAATGTTAAAAAATGTAGAATTGGCGGTAACGCAAGGATTCATCAGTTAAATAATTTAAATATTGACCAATATTTTAGACTACAGATTTATGGATAATATTGTATAATGAACGAGAGCAAGAGATGCATCCAGTAAATATTACTGAAAAGTCTCACAACTGTCACATTGTAGTTATAAACTTTGATGAATATGGTCGTAAAATGAAGGTCGAGTAAATAACGATAAGGATGAAAGGAAACTTAAAATTGATCGTAATGGTTATAGGGGCTTGATGGGGGTTCATGGAGAGGAATTTATTGACTTTTTTATGATCCACTAAAACGAGTTTTACAATTTTATCCGAGTAAGGGGATCGTTAAGGCTAAAATACGAACACAGCACTGCCGTGGAGAGAAACTTTAAAAATTAAAATCGACAGAAATTGTAACTGATTATGATGATATATTTATATTTTACTAAAAAAGTCCACAAATCTTTAAATCTAACACTTTAGAAACGACACGTGTAGCATGAGCTGTGCACAAACCAATTATACAGCAATATAAATATGCAACACTAATTAGTTACGAACAAATAACAACAGACATAACACTATTACACCAAACAATCAAACATTTGGAAATAAGATGGTGGATGTCAATTTCCAGTTCCTTGAATCACCGAGGAATTCATTTTTTATTTAGTGAGAAATCTGTAAAACAAATTAGGGCCAGTAGTCTAGGATAAGAGCCACAGGCAGCGTAAGTTTATTCGATTTTTGGAGTCAACTTATTCTGAAACGTTAAACTTCAAATTTGAAGAGGATGGTATTAAGAATTTGTTCTTTCTTGGTCAATTGCAATTTACATAATTGAAAATAATTTTAAAAAATCTTATTTTTGACTTATTATATGTTAATACTTTTTGCTATGGATATTTGTTTCAATGGCTTGAAAGATTCGTTGGTTTTACGTCAAACTTTTTGTTCTTAAACATGCCTAACCATCATATATTAGAAAGAAGGGCCTAATAATGTAGGAATAAATTCTAGATAAAATTTACTCAAAATTCTACCACTTTTGCAGAATGAATCATATAAGCTCCACTTATGTTATGATAAAAGATATTTCCTACAACCAAATTTGTTTTAAATAAGAAAGATGGTTAGGCAATGATTCTATCCTCGTCTTAGTAGTAATAAATTTTTTATTACTACAATATGTATATTTTTTTATTCTCCTATTCGACTAGTTATGATTCCTTAATTTTTTTTAATAATATTAATAGATTGTCGTAATATAAATATTTAATCATATTTATATTAGACAAGTTGGAATAGTCCTAATAGTCAGAGACCATCTGGAAGTGAAAATATAGAGCCTCGTGCCCGAAAGTATAAACAGTTTATTTTTAAATCAGAAACTATTCTGAGTACAGAGTACATTCGGTGATTAACAGTAATATAAACTAAAAACAGGAAGGCCCTTTTAAAACCAGCAGTTCTAAGATTTGTGGATCGAATGATTACAAAATAACTAGGAAAAATGAAAACTGAAAAAAAAATTCTTAAAAATCATGAAATATTTTTTTTTTTATTATTTATTTAATGTAATTTCAACTGTACAAAATAATACAATAGGTAAATATGATGTATGTTTCATATACACCTGAAAATCTTGAAAAGGAACCACCCATTGGTGGTACTTCAAACATTAATTTAGTACAACATTAATAGAAAGTTCCGTGGCCATCTTCTTTTCAGACGCCTCGGAGGATTATCAGGGATTGTTAAGGATGAAACATTAAGAATTAATGGATTAGGATGATTAAGGAGTTTGGAATGAAAAGACGCATATCTGTTTTGGATCAAATCTGCAACGAATGGGATGTTAAGGTCTTTGTGAATGAGTTTATTTGTGACGTAATAAGGAGCATCAAGGATTTTACGTAGGATTTTGG